>NC_068365.1:29702676-29973571 GCF_020536995.1 Dreissena polymorpha | reverse complement strand
AAATTGCTCAGAAAAAAGTGACCTTAAAAGAGTTGAAAGCTTTGTAGGAAGATAAGATATTAATGGAGTATATTTCCATTGAGGAAACAATAATGAAGTCATGCAATATAAGTTACCTTTATACATGTATATGGCAACAAGACAGTACTGTAGTAAAGGTTACATGATCTAAGGAAATATGTCAAACATCATTCAGAATTAAAACAATATACAGAATACTTGGTTAGTTTTTAACAACATAAGTTATTTTGAAAAGCTGGGAAACAGTACTAATCGAGTGGGCAACAATCACGCAGATTAATGGAAGAAATGTTTAATAAACTCATGGTATTATATATATGACATATGTACTTTGTTTTACCTTATTTTCAAAATGAAGCCAAATAATTCCATAAAAACATAAAATGGTGCCTTATGATATGACATCATTATACAGGTAGAACAATACAAGTGTATCACACAAGCTTCGACAGGGCTATAGATAACTGTTGGGGTATATGGGTTAATCATCCCCTGTTTTTTGACAACATTAGGGTTTTTGTAAATTCAATAGTTTTAGCAAAATGTTAACCCCCTACTTTTGAGCTTAATTGGGTTTTTCACCCCCGGTATTTTTAACTCAATTGGGTAATTAAGGGAATGACATATTTAATAACAATCTTCTAAGGTTACTATGTTATTTATACAATGGATGCAAAAAAGGTACCTGTACATAACAACAAACAATTACTGAATTTCTGATCAAAGTTAATTCATAGTTCATGAAAATCGCTGCACAATTGATGAAGTTATGGCTTTTTCAAAGCGATGTACCCGTTTTCGGGTCATTTTGAGTTGAATACCTTGAAAATAAAAGTAGAAATCGGACGGGTCTACGAATAATTACAATAATACCCCAAGATTGATAACTGCTGGAAAGACTGCCTTCTTTTCTTCATAGGACAGCATATAAAACTATCCAGTACATTTTTGTACGAAAATAACCCATCTAAAAAATACGCCCGGTGTTTGAAGAGTTGTGTTCATGATGCAAGTTTTTTTACGGGAATAAGTTATAAAATTTGCATTTGCGCTTTATTTTGAATTTCATAACGTTTTGGTTTTTTCATTGCATAATATGCAAATACGCTTGCTATCTATAGCCCTGCTTATATATTGTCAATGAAGAAAGAAACAAGAGGGCCTGAAAGGCCCAAAAGTCGCTCACCCGAGATTCAAAGGAACTGACCTGTTCTGTGCAGCCCAAAGATGTCATTAGAACAAAATGTTCTTACCAACTTTCATGACTAGTGAACACCCTGGCAGCCACGTTTTTCAACAGGTCAGAACCATTTTCATACACATCCAAGATATCATTTAAACAAATACACTGACAAAGTTTCATGAAGATTCATAAGTCCATATAAGAAAATGCCCGCCCACTGGTGGTCATGTTTTTCAAGCAACTGGAACCATTTTCGAACTTGTCCAAAATATCATTGGAACAAATCTTCTGACAAAGTTTCATGATGATCACACAATAAATATGGCTTCTAGATTGTTAACAAGATTTACCTATAGCTATATAAGGAAATTTGCCATGCCCCCTTGGCGGCCATGTTTTTTCCACCAACCGGAACCATTTTCAAACTCCTTTAAGATATCATTGGGACAAATCATCTGACCAAGTTTCATGATGATCGGACATAAATGTGGCCTTTAGAGTGTTAACAAGGTTTTACTAAAGCATGTATATAGCCATATTAGGAAAAATGCCCTGCCCCCTGGTGGCCATGTTTTTTTTAAGCAACTGAAACCATTTTCGAACTCATCCAAGATATCATTAGGACAAATCTTATGACCAATTTTCATGAAGATCAGACAACAAATGTGGCCTCAAGAGTGTTAACAGATTTTACTATAGCCATATATAGCTATATAAGGAAAAATGCCCACCCCTTGGCAGCCATGTTTTTCAAGCAAATGTTACCATTTTCGAACTCATCCAAGATATCATTGAGACCAATCTTCTGACCAAATTCCATAAAGATTGGACAATAAATGTGGCCTCTAGAGTGTTAACAAGGTTTTACTATAGCCATATAAGGAAAACTGCCCCACCCCCTTGGGGCCATGTTTTTTCATCGATCTGGACCATTTTCAAACTCGTCCAAGATATCAATAAAACCAATGTTTTGACCAAGTTTCATGATGATTGGGCAAAAATTGTGACTTCTAGTGTGTTCACAAGGTTTCTTTATAGCCATATAAGGAATACTGCCTCGTCCCCTGGCGGCCATGTTTTTCAACGGACCGGAACCATTTTTGTCCTCAACCAACATATCATTCTTTTTTTGACCTCGTGACCTAGTTTTGACCCAGCATGACCCAGTTTCAAACTCAGTTGAGGTATCAATGGGACAAATGCTCTGACCAAATTTCATGAAGATCAGACAATAAATGTGGCCTCTCGAGTGTTCACAAGGCAAAATGTTCACGACGGACGACAGACAAAAGGTGATCACAAAAGCATACCATGAGCACGTTGTGCTCAGGTGAGCTAAAAATACTAAATTTAAATTCAGAACCATATAATACTAAATTTAAATACAGAACCTTAAATAATTCAATACAATGTTGCCTTAATGTGAAACATAATATAAGTGTTTGTGAAACACAATGCCCCCAACTGCGCTTTGAAGCCATATATTTGACCTTTGACCTTGAAGGATGAGATGACCTTGACCTTTCACCACTCAAAATGTGCAGCTCCATGAGATACACGTGCATGCCAAATATCAAGTTGCTATCTTCAATATTGCAAAAGTTATGGCCAATGTTTAAGTATGACGCAAACCAACAAACAGGGCATAAACAATATGTACCCAAGTATATGACCAAGGTTAAATTTTTGGAACAGACAGACACACACTTACAATGACAGACAGACAGACAGGCCAAAAACAATATACCCCTGACCATCAATCCAGGGGCATAAAATAGTATTTAAGAAAGTAATTACCATTTTTTTAATGAAAGGTTTTAATAAACAACAAGACTATAAAGAAATAAGAAAGCAGACACAAGCAGAGCATAGTTTTTATTCAAACCCCTAAACATGTTAACATTTGAGGATGATTTTTTGTGTTGAAATTGGCTCCAACCAGGAACACCCCATTTTTTTGGTTCCAGTATTTCATTATTTACGAAGCGCCTTTCATAAACTTTCTACCATTTGGCATTCCAACATTTCAGAGAAAACAAAGCAACTCAACTCTCAGGTAAAGAGCAAAGAAAGACGGGATTGGTGGAGTTGGCCACATGTCGACATAATCTTTTCACAAAACCGATCCAGTTGAATTCCACAATATCAGTCGTTTTCAGTCCCAACCCTGTAAAACAAATGAAATTATTTGGGTTATTAAAAACAAACAAAAATTCTCATCATGTTTACATGAAAAAACAATTACATTTTTTAAATCTTGTTTTCACTTAACACAAGTTTGTTTGAACAAGGGCTGTTTGTAAAACATGCATGCCCCCCATATGGGCTGTCAGTTGTAGTGGCAGCCAGTGTGTGAATACGTTTTTGTCACTGTGACCTTGACCTTTGACCTAGTGACCTGAAAATCAATAGGGGTCATCTGCCATTCATCATCAATGTACCTATGAAGTTTCATGATCCAAGGCGTAAGCATTCTTGAGTTATCATCCGGAAACCATTTTACTGTTTCGAGTCACCGTGACCGTGACCTTTTACCTAGTGACCTGAAAATCAATTGGGGTCATCTGCAATTCATGATCAATGTTCCTATGAAGTTTCATGATCCTAGGCATAAGCATTCTTAAGTTATCATCCAGAAACCATTTTACTGTTTCGAGTCACTGTGACCTTGACCTATGACCTAGTGACCTGAAAATCAATAGGGGTAATCTGCGAGTCATGATCCATGTACCTATAAAGTTTCATGATCCTAGGCCTAAGCATTCTTGAATTATCATTCGGAAACCATTTAACTGTTTCAAGTCACTGTGACCTTGGCCTTTGACCTAGTGACCTGAAAATCAATAGGGGTCATCTGCCAGTCATGATCAATGTACCTATGAAGTTTCATGATCCTAGGCCTAAGCGTTCTTGAGTTATCATCCGGAAACCATCTGGTGGACAGACTGACGGAAGGACCGACCAACGGACTGACCGACCGACTGACATGTGCAAAACAATATACTCCCTCTTCTTCGAAGGGGGGCATACAAATTTCTATGAGAAAAAAGTAAAATAGACTGTTTACACGGATTTAAAAATAAAAGATCAATACTTTGAAATATTGATAAATACAAATGTAAAAAAACACGCTGGCATTCAAATAACTGTAAATAGACATTAATTTTAAATTTCAAAGCACATGGATAATTTAAATGCCTGTATTCTTTGGCAACACTAGCTACTTTCAACTTGTACACAAAGATGTCATTAATGTGGTTGCTAAAACAAATACAGTCTGAAGGCTTAACATTTATGTTCAAAATCACTTTTGTTATTATGCTTTTAAAAGAATGTAAATGTGAAACCTGTACTCACATACTTCTGTTAATCATAGACAATATAAGAAGTACTGACAAGAGCTTTTATATATAAGGAACTGTTTCTGGAATTTTCTAATGGATATAAGGTGTGTTCAATTTTGAAGGCTTCCAAATGACATTTACAGTATATTTCTTAAATGGAAGTTGTTTATGTCATTGTTATTTTAAGATAATGCATTCATTCAAAATACTTATGTCCTGCACTGAATTGTCTCACAAAATTTCATTAATACAAATACAATACTAAGAAATATTATTTTCATCAAGTTTGTTATGTTCGCCATATAATGATATAAACAACAAGAGATTGCCAAGCAATATGGTCCCCTACCGGTGAAACTCCACCATTGTCAGTAAAAAAAAAATTCATATTTTTTGCCATAGCAACCAGAATTTTTGACGTAGGAACAAAATAAAATGATGTGCATAATCTCCATATGACCATCTATCCATGTTTCAAGTTTCATGAAAAAATATGAAGTACTTTTAAAGTTATCGCAGGATCCAGAAAAGTGTGATGGACTGACTGACAGACGGAGTGCAAACCATAAGTTCCCTCCGGTTTCGACGGTAGGGGACAATAATGCATATTTATCAACAGACATGAGAATATGGTAATAGGCAGATTGGCAGAAGGCATAGTAATATTGATCCTGTAATCTACAAGTAGTTGGGCTGTATTTCACACAAACATTGCATTGAACCTGTAATCAACAACCAATCAGGCTGTCTTACATACAAACATTGCATTGAACCAGTCATTTACTACCAAACAAGTGTCTTACACACAAACAATGTATTGAACCTGTAATCAACAAGAGGGCCATGATGGCGCTGAATCGCTCACCTGACTAACCAAATTCATTCCCAACCCAGATTTCATCAAGATAAACATTCTGACCAAATTTCATAAAGATTGGATGAAAACTGTGACCACTATTGTATACACAAGGTTTTTCTAATATTTGACCTATTGACCTAGTTTTTGACCCCAGGTGACCCAAATACAATCCAAACCCAGATTTCATCAAGATAAACATTCTGACCAAATTTTATAAAGATTAGATGAAAACGGTGACCTCTATTGCCTACACAAGGTTTTTCTATTACTTGACCTAGTGACCTAGTTTTTGACCCCAGATGACCCAAATACAATCCCAACCCAGATTTCTTCAAGACAAACATTCTGACCAAATTTTATGAAGATTGGATGAAAACTGTGACCTCTATTGTCTACACAAGGTTTTTCTATTATTATACCTAGTGACCTAGTTTTTGACTCAAGATTACCCAAATACAATCCCAACCCAGATTTCATCAAGATAACCATTCTGACCAAATTTCATAAAGATTGGATGAAAACTGCGACCTCTATTGTCTATACAAGGTTTTTCTATCATTTGACCTAGTTTTTGACCTAGTGACCTAGTTTTTGACCCAAGATGATCCAAATACAATCCAAACCCAGATTCCATCAAGATAAACATTCTGACCAAATTTCATAAAGATTGGATGAAAACTGCAACCTCTATTGTCTACACAAGGTTTTTCTATTATCTGACCTAGTTTTTGACCTAGTGACCTAGTTTTTTTACCTCAGATGACCCAAATACAATCCCAACCCAGATTTCATCAAAATAAACATTCTGACCAAATTTGATAAAGATTGGATGAAAACTGCGACCTCTATAGTCTACACAAGGTTTTTCAATTATTTGACCTAGTTTTTAACCCCAGATGACCCAATAACAATCCCAACCCAGATTTCATCAAGATAAACATTCTGACCAAATTTCATAAAGATTGGATGAAAACTGTGACCTCTACTGTCTACACAAACAAATTGTTGACGGAAGCACGCACACACGCACGCACATACGGACGCCGGACATCACACGGTCAAATAAGCTCACCATGTCACTTCGTGACAGGTGAGCTAAAAACAATTCAGACTGTCTTACATTAAAATTTGCATTGTGTTGTTTTTCCTGTATAAAAAAATCAGGTCCATAATTTGGACCCATTTCCAATGGAAACACAGAAAAAAAAAATTCCCAAATAGGACCTAAAATTTCCAATTTAAGGTTTCCAAAATATTTATTTCAACCTATTTTTCATCTCAAACTTGGTAAAAATAATACTGACACACTTTAAATCTCAATTTGAAGCATTTCTTAGCAAAACAGCAACAACACTAATTTTCCAATTTTAGTCAAAACACAGCGATTTTTTCCAATTCAAAGGGACCCGGCCCCATTCCCATAATGGTGAAAAAACAAGATGTGTTTGTGAAACACAATGCCCCCCTCATATATTTGACATTGACCTTGAAGGATTTTGACCATGACATTTCACCACTCAAAATGTGCAGCTCAATGAGATACACATGCATGCAAAATATCAAGTTAAATATTGCAAAAGTTATGGCCAAGGTTAAAATTTGACGCAAACCAACAAATAAACAGACAGGGCAAAAACAATATGTCCCCCAGTATAGACTGGGGGACATAAAAAACACTGATCCTGTAATCTACACGTAGTTAGGCTGTCTGACATACAAACATTGCAATGATCCTGTAATCTACAAGTAGTTGGGCTGTCTTAAACACAAACATAGCAATAAACATGTATTCAATAGTCAATGAGGCTGTCTTTCATACAAACATTGCATTCAAGCTGTAATCAACAACTAGTTAGACGGTCTTACACACAAACATTGCATTGATCCTGTAATCTACAAGCAGTTGGAATGTCTAACATACAAAGATTGAATTGATCATGTAATCAACAACCAGTTACACGGTCTTACACACAAACATTGCATTTATCCTGTAATTTACAATCAGTTTGGCTGTCTTACACACAAACATTGCATTGATCCTAAAACCAACAACCAGTCAGGCTGTCTAACATACAAACATTGCATTGAACCTGTAATCTACAAGCAGTTGGGCTGTCTTACAAACAAACATTGCATTGATCCTGTAATCTACAAGCAGTTGGGCTGTCTTACACACAAACATTGCATTGAACCTGTAATCTACAAGCAGTTGGGCTGTCTTACAAACAAACACTGCATTGATCCTGTAATCTACAAGCAGTTGGGCTGTCTTGCACACAAACATTGCATTAATCCTGTAATCTACAAGCAGTTGGGCTGTCTTGCACACAAACATTGAATTAATCCTGTAATCTACAAGCAGTTGGGCTGTCTTACACACAAACATTGCATTGATCCTGTAATCTACAAGCAGTTGGGCTGTCTTACACACAAACATTGCATTTATCCTGTAATCTACAAGCAGTTGCGCTGTCTAACATACAAACATTGCATTGATCCTGTAATCTACATGCAGTTGGGCTGTCTTACACACAAACATTGCATTTATCCTGTAATCTACAAGCAGTTGCGCTGTCTAACATACAAACATTGCATTGATCCTGTAATCTACATGCAGTTGGGCTGTCTTACACCCAAACATTGCATTGATCTTGTAATCTACAGCAGTTGGGCTGTCTTACACACAAACATTGCATTGATCCTGTAATCTACATGCAGTTGGGCTGTCTTGCACACAAACATTGCATTGATCCTGTAATCTACATGCAGTTGGGCTGTCTTACACCCAAACATTGCATTGAACCTGTAATCTACAAGCAGTTGGGCTGTCTTACACACAAACATTGCATTGATCCTGTAATCTACAAGCAGTTGGGCTGTCTTGCAAACAAACATTGCATTATTCCTGTAATCTACAGTCAAGCTGTCTTACATACAAACATGTACATATATATTGCTCCTGTGTTGGAGTCCACACAGGCTTATACAGACAACACTTTCCACTTTTATTGAATTTTAGTTAAAAGAAAATCTCTTCTTAATGCAATTATCCATTTAAGGCCGAAAGTATTGTCCCTGATTCGCTTGTGTGGACCGCACAGGCTGATTTGGGAAGCACTTTAAGGACATGTATTTGGTTTTAAAGTATTGATATGACAATGAGTGAGGTTGTCAAATGAATACATGTATATTTGGTTGCTGTTATTGTTTGGAGATCATATGGGAAATTCTGTCACTGCTAATTCCTATGACACAAGAGATGTGTTTGTCAGAAACACAATGCCCCCTATTGCGCCGCTTTTAAATAAAATCTCAATATATTATTTGGCAGGTTAGAAATTATCTCCCTTTTAAAGCTTATTACTTCCCTTGGATTGTATTTTCTTACTTTTGACCTTGACAGGATGACCTTGACCTTTCACCACTCAAAATGTGCAGTTCCATAAGATACACATGCATGCCAAATATCAAGTTGCTATCTTTAATATTGCAAAAGTTATGGCCAATGTTAAAGTTTTCGGACGGACGGACAGACAGACAGTTCAATGCTATATGCCACATTTATTGCTCAATCTTGAATTCTTTTAACTGCGCAACGCTTAGTCTAAACCCAAGAAAACAAACCCTAAAGAAACAAGTATGCAACATATAAAAGCAATATGTCAAAGGATATAGGAAATATTTGGAGTAGTACGCAAACTTTAACATAGATTTATCAATTATATGCATATTCTAAGTATAAAAGGGGCAATAATTATGACAAAATGCTTGATAGAGTTGTCTGCTCTTGTTTATAGGTTGGGGTGATGTTGGTAAACGAGTATTCAAAATATGAAAGCAATATGTCAAGGGACAATGAAAATAAATGGGATAGTACAAAAACGTTAACATTTGCACGCTAACAGAAACGTCATTGAACGGAACGCCGACGTGAGTAGGATCGCTCCACTATATATATTTCATAATATTATATAATACTTGAGCTAAAAAGACCATTGAAATCCAAAACTCACAAAGCCAAAGGCATCATTTGCAACCGATTATGCAAATTAATAACAAACAAGGCTATTGTCAAGCAATATTGACCCTACTGGCTTCACCATTGTCAGAAATTCCACCATTTTCAGAATTTTTTGTTTTTTGGGCTGCCATAGCAACCACAATTTTTGACGTAGGAACAAAATGAAATGACCTGCATAATGTCCATATTGCCATCTATCCATGTTGCAAGTTTCATGAAAAAATATTAAGAACTTTTTAAGTTATCGCAGGATCCAGAAAACCAACATTTTCAGCAGCATATCTAGTCTATTTGTTGCCATAGCAACCAGAATTTTTGACGTAAGAACAAAATGAAATGGCGTGCATAATGTCCATATTGCCATCTATCCATTTTTCAAGTTTCATGAAAAAATATTAAGAACTTTGAAAGTTATCGCAGGATCCAGAAAAGTGTGACACCGGTAGGGGACAATAAAAACAAAGTGTGACGGAAAGACGGACGGACAGTCCGAGCAGTATATGCCCTCCTTCGGGGGGCATAAAAAAGAGCTGTCACCATAGGATGCCACCTATAAACGCTTTGATAGAAGTTATGAGCATTTATCTAAACCTAAACGCAGATTTCGAAACCTAAACGCGGACCCTAAGTTCAAGGTAAAGGTCACAGGGGTAAAAATTTTTGTGCGTATGGAAAGGCCTCGTCCATATACACATGCATGCCAAATATGAAGGTTATATCTCAAGGGACATAGAAGTTATGAGCATTTTTTCTAAACTTACATCGCAGATTTCGAAACCTAAACGCGGACCATAAGTTCAAGGTCAAGGTCACAGGGGTGAAATTTTTTGTGTCTATGGAAAGGCCTCGTCCATATACACATGCATAACAAATATGAAGGCTATATCTCAAGGGACATAGAAGTTATGAGCATTTTTCGAAACTTATACGTAGATTTAGAAACCTAAACGCGGACCCTAAGTTCAAGGTCAATGTCACAGGGGTGAACATTTTTGTGCGTATGGAAAGGCCTTGTCCGTATACACAGGCATACCAAATATGAAGGTTATATCTCAAGGGACATAGAAGTAATGAGCATTTTTCGAAACCTAAACGCAAAGTGTGACGGAAAGACAGACGTACGGACAGATGGACAGACAGACAGACAGACGGACAGACAGTCTGATCACTATATGCCCCCTTTTCTTTGAAAGGGGACATAAAAAACAAGCAAATTCGTTGAATTGATATCCTCCGCCAATATGCTTCTGGACACAAAAGTGTTATATTTGACACTCAAAAAGCATTTTTTCAAGATACAATGGGCCATAACTCCTTTATTATCCAATGGTGTACAATGCCATCTGGCGTGCATCATCCTCTTATCCATATATATACTCAAACCAAGTTTCAATGAAATCCGCCAAAGCACTTCCAAGATATGTCTCCAAACACAAAAAAGCATTTTTCCAAGATACAAACGGTCATAACTCTGTTATTAACAGATGGTGTACAATGCCATTAGGCGTGCATCATCCTCTTATCTATATATATATATATATATCTATATATATATATATATATATATATATATATATATATATATATATATATATATATATATATATATATATATACTCATACCAAGTTTCATTGAAATCCGCCAAAGCACTTCCAAGATATGGCTCCGGACACAAAAGAGCCGGATGGATGGACGGAAGGACGGACGGACAACGACAAAACAGTATCCCTCCGCCTATGGCGGGGGATAATAAATTGCATTAGAATGGAAAGATAAACCAATTAAATTGAAATCAAATTCTCATTTATTCTAAGTAACAGGATATAACTATGGTAGATCAACAAACCAATACAAATTGCAACATTAAAACTCATTCTATGAAAATTACCCCATTTTATACTGAAGAATTCTTTCAACAGTTTCAATATGGATTCTTCTTGACATTCTAGTTCATTAATTTTTCAACAAGATGCCCCCACTTAATGTCAATGGACACACAGAAATAAGTGTTGTGAGGAAATAAGTGGTATTTGTTTGGCTGCAGGCCTCAGCTAATTTGAAATTATAAGGATGGAGTAATAGGAAGCTACTCAGACAAGAAAACCATCAACTAAACGCACTGGTGAAATGCAATCCAGTTAACAATAATAAATATTCTGGAAAGCTGTCAAAAATTTTAATACTAATGACACTGCCTTTTGCCAGCAGTAATTCCTTGCTTATGGTAATAAATATAGGTTTTAGGGCAATTTCAAATAATTTATTACGCACCATTTCTAAAAAATGTTTTGGGGGGGATGTAGCTGCTTATTACAGGAATACTTGACCAATTAATTGTGCCAACAAAATAGTGAGTAAAGGTTGATGCAGATCACATGTACAACTTTTGTCTTTGATAGTTCAAAGTGACTTTGTCTACCAATAAAAAGCTCTAATTTTAACAAACCAGCATACACCACTGTTTTCAATGTGGGTCAACCGGGCTTTAGTATAAACAAAAATATTGTTACAAGTTAAATTTATGTCTTAGAACCATTTATTGAGGTCAGTTTCACTATACTTATGAGAAGATTCAACCAGAATAATTAAAATAGCTTGCAACTTTCTCTCTTCCAATTTTCAGATCTAGTCTGTAAAATAAAACAATAGAACAACATTCAAGAACACCCTTACCTCATTAAGGAAAGAACTCCAGAATTAATTTCAAATTATAAAGTGACATATTAGGGCTTCTTTTTTTCAATGGCTGTGGCCGAATTTAGGCTACATCCGTTATGATTATTGGCCAGTCTAGTTTTTATAATTGTAATCTGTACATATTGGCTGCTTTCAGGGAAAACGGGGCTGATTGCATGTCAAATAAGATTAGCCTGTGCACACTGATTAGCCTGTGCAATGCGCACAAGCTAATCAGGGACGACAACAGCGAACAACTACAGTGCCTTCAGCGCTTTGATTTGGGTTTGTTATTGGAATTATCATTATAACAAGAGGGCCTGAAAGGCCCAAGGTGCTCACCAGACATAACAAGATATTATTGGGACAAATCTTCTGACCAAGTTTCATGAAGATCGGAAAATAAATGTGGACTCTAGAGTGTTAACAAGGTTTTACTATAGCGATATAAGGCAAAATGCCTCGCCCCCTGGCAGCCATGTTTTTCAACCAACCGGCATCATTTTTGAACTGGTCCAAGATATTGTCAGGATGAATCTTCTGACCATGTTCCATGAAGATAGGACATTAAATGTGGCCTCTAGAGTGTTAACACGATTTAACTACAACCATATAAGGAAAAATGCCCCGCCCCTTGGAAGCCATGTTTTTCAAGCAAACGTAATTATTTTCAAATTCATCCAAGATTTCATTGAGACCAATCTTCTGAACAAATTTAATGAAGATCAAACAATAAATGTGGCCTCTAGAGTGTTAACAAGGTTTTACTATAGCCATATACAATGTACATGTATAGCCACATAAGGAAAAATGCCCCGCCCCTGGTGGCCATGTTTTTAAAGCAACCAAAATCATTTTTGAACTCATCCAAGATTTCATTGGGACAAATCTTCTGAGCAAGTTTCATGAAGATTGGAAAATAAATGTGACCTCTACAGGGGTTTTTCAGCACTGTCTGTGCCTCCGGAAAACGGAGGCACTCCCAACGCAAACGGACCCAATCCCAAACCGAAATTATAAAAAAAAAATCCCAATTTCCAAAAAAAAAAAAAAAAACATTTTTTTTTTTTTTTTAAGAATGAAGTGTCTTATAACTTGTGTGACTAACCAGTGTTTGTTTTGGTCAAAAATATTTGCTATAAGGTTTTGACTGTTCAGTTCTTATCACAGAGTGTAACTGTAACTGAAAAACAAAACTGCAGTACTTGAATTAACGTTGAACATGCCCAAAATTGCATCTGTTTACATAAAGAAGACAAAATAACAAATAAAACAAATTTATTTGTTAAACCACTGAATTATTTAAGCATGATTTATTCACAATTTTTTCCCAAATGAGCCGTTTCATCAATGCAAAAATTCCCAAAATGACCAATTTTGTCGATAAAAAATTCCCAGTTTGTCGAGACTCCTTTTCCCAAAATAGGCAGAAAAACCGCTGCTCTAGAGTGTTAACAAGGTTTTACTATAGCCATATAAGGAAAAATGCCCCGCCCCCTGGCGGCCATGTTTTTCAACCAACCGGAATCATGTTCGAACTCGTCCAACATATTATTGGGATGAATCTTCTGACCAAGTTTCATGAAGATCAGACAATAAATGTGGCCTCTAGAGTATTAACAGGATTTTACTATAGCCATATATACATGTAGCCATATAAGGAAAAATGCCCCGCCCCTTGGCAGCCATATTTTTTAGTAAACGTTACCATTTTCGAACTCATCCAAGATATCATTGAGACCAATCTTCTGACCAAATTTCATGAAGATTGGACAATAAATGTGGCCTGTAGAGAGTTAATAAGGCAAATGTTGACGCCGCACATCAGACAAAAGGCGATCACAAAAGCTCACCATGAGCACGTTGTGCTCAGGTGAGCTAAAAATAAACTACAATTGTGAAGCAAAAGAGTTGAGCACAAAAAAAAATTATTTTACTATTTAAACTATTATTTAATTTTCCAATGTCCATGAACATTAAAAACATGGCTTCTTTCAAACAGTATGATTTTAAATTTAAAAAAATTTGCAATAGAGAATGAAAGTAATTTCAAAGTTTGGATATCCATTTTTTTAGCAAACCAGAACCCATTTTGAGTTCTACCAATTTATTATGAGAACAAATATTCTGACAAAGTTTTGGGAGATTGGACTAAAAATGTGCCTTCTAGAGTGATAAAAAGGTTTTAATCTATCAATAATGAAGCACATCAAGAAAAAAACGCAGTATCTAATTAGGGATTTTTGACTTTAACACACTGCGTATCATCAAACCCGATTCATTTTAACAAGAATACGGCTACTATTCCATCTGTCTGTATCCACATCCGCATATCCGCATCCGTAAAAAAATAGAACCAGTTGAAATGCACTGCGCTTATTCCATTCATCCGCATCCGCATATCCGCACACGCAATAGGCGTCCGCAAATGAACGCTTAAGTGAGCATTCTAATGCAGATGCGGACAAGAAACGGACGGCATTTAGCACTATGAGGGAGGTGTCATCTCAATAATCAATTGAAAAACTAATCAAATTCATGAAAAACTACCTGAAATTATTCAACCAACGCAGTTCTGCATATCGGGACTCTGATTTCACTTCAAATGTTTGGAAAAGCATACCCACTGGAAGATGTTTCAGATATTTACCATTTGTATTCCTTTACAGACAGAATGATGATCTGTACCTTATATCTACTTAAATTCACACCTGTCCTTCATAATAATCATCTCAATTATAATTTTCAGTTTTATCCATATAATAAAAGAAAGATACGTTCGACATATGCGGATAAATGGAATATAGCGTCCGTTTTATACGGATACGGATGCGGATGCAGATAGATGGAATATTAGACTAAGAGACATACATTGTCATTACAACAAACACAGATCTTGTTTCGAAGGAAGATATTATCAATCATGAAGTAAGGTGTTTCTTATATTGTCATACTCTTTCGCCATTTGAAATAACTGTTAACCATGTTGACAACATTAGTAAATGTGTGGAAATAAAAGTGTTACAAAATCAATATATCTGTTACTTAACAAAAATATTATCACATTTCAATCACCTGAAGGCAGTATATATAGAGAATATTAGGTTAGCATTGAATACAGAGAAGTTTATGTTGCGAGGCTAGGAACGCCGGGAGCGCGAGCCTTGGAGAGCGCTTTCGGTGTTCGAGCCGAGCAACATAAATTTCTCTGTATTCAACGCTAATCCTAGTATTCTATTTATCCCATTTGATTTTATTTCAACGTGACATTTAACATAAATAGATCTAATAACCTTAACAATAATTTTAATTCAGTCTTAAAAGCGCTTAAAATCTAACGAATGTAACCATGCGTAGTGATATAAATGTATTTGTTCTGGTACGCAAAATAGTCCTTAAAAAATTCACACACAAACTGTAAAACAAGTAAAAATATCACCATATGCCTCGATTCAATTTTACGCAGTATGCAAATTGTAACACATTACGACCGCAAAAAGAAGATTTTACTTTACTATAATTCATTTTATTTTCGAAAGAAAATTATCAAAATCCAATATGGCGGCTATTGCTCCTGACAAAATGATGTCGATGTCCACATTATGATACATGTACACCATCGACGACCTTGATAATTTCGACAAGTAAACAGACAATTGCAGCGACTGACACTTTATGTGACTTAATATACAGGGCAATATGTTTTCCGACTTCTGACGACGAATTTAAGGATGCGCAGAACGTGTTTTTTATAAAATGTTATGGGTATGCCGTGTGTAATCCGATGCATCAATGGCGCCCATGTTAAAATCATTACCTCGAGAACAGGGAAGACAAAAGTTCAAACAAAAACCAAAACTTGTTCGAACTAGTTTCTTACCTTTAATTATCCTTTAAAATCCATCTTATAATCCATTTAACTCAATAATTGACGATTTTGCATCTAGGGTCTTTAATAATTATTTTAGCATAGTTAAATAAAGACCCATATGCCATCCAATCACTATTTTCAAATGAATTCGTTAAACTTTCTTATTCGTCACACGCTACGTCATGTACTCTATGAACATTACTGCTGTTAAAATGAACCGGAGCAGTTTATCAAATAATAGCCGTTGGTAAACTCGGATGCATTTGCAGATTTCTGCATACAAACATAATTATGTTTAAACTTGCACAATGTTATTTGTCTATGATAAATGCCCTTATTGTGTACAAGAAAATAATTTAATATATAAATACACAAAGAATGGAAAACATTCCATTAAACAACAGCTAAAATACCCGTGTACAAAATGGGAAGTTCCGAATTCCAGTGTGGTGCTATTTTTACCAGCTTATACTTTACACAGCTCTTTGCTTAACGTGAATTAAATCGGATAGCAAATATTGCAGATTATTTATGAATTGTGCGATATTTGTATGGCTTGTTGTACATTCTTAAATGTCAAAAGTATATGCATGGATTTTAAACAATGCACATTACACGAAATAAGGAAAATGTGATTAATTGACAATTCAAATACCGTATGTCGATATACAGTACATGTACATGTGAAATAAGTCGCGTTTATAATACATTTTTCATTTTTGGGGGGGGGGGGGGAAATGATGCAATAAGTGTCATTTTATGACGCCATCAATCAGCTGATTCATTATACGGATGGCAAAAAATTATGTCATATGACTAGATTTAAAGGTTGAAGGTCGTATAATTTTGAATCTAAAGTTTTCTCGACTTTATTAATTATGAAAAATCATTCAGTGGTAAAGTAAAAAGTAGTCCGTGCACGTGACAGGGCACGTGACAGGTAATCCCACAGTGTTGAATACAGGCTAGTATATTCCATAAGGTGTTATACTGTCAATGTCGCGTTAAAAATGGGATAAATATGTATGCTACTGCATGGTGACATTTATGTTTATTAAAACTCTTGGACTGTGTCAATTTAATCAATATAAGGGAAACGAGATAGCCCCAGGAAGTGACAAGTTTTGAATCTAGGGGCATGATTTGAACATACTTGGAAGAGGACCACAGGGCCCTCTCTTGCCGCCAGGGGAAGCCACCCACAGCCCTCATGAGGGGGAATTTCGCGTCGTTTTGGGCGTAAACAGGAATTTTAGAAGATCTTTTCACCAACCATTCAACACCTAAAATTGCTATATTTTAATGTGATTTACATAAATATAAATTTAATCAAAGGTTAGTAGCACCATACCAGCTGGCAACATAGGTATAAAAGTTTTAAAAAAAAAAAAATTTGGAGGGGGAATTTTTAGCTGAAAAAGTTTACTTTTTTCATGGGATAAGCCGCCAATATTCGGCGGTAACAACGGCAAAACAAGGGCCCTGGACCACCAAATGATGTTACATGCCTAATATTACAACTTTTCCTTGTTGTGTTAAATCATTTTGCTATTTTAGTATACATAAGTATATATAAATCATGTGACGCCATTGTTTACCCCAAGTGCATGACTTAAACAAACTTAGTTGAGAACAAATGGACAATATAACAAACCATGGCAAATATAACAAACCATGGCAAATATAAAAGCCCTGGCTCTTATGGCTTCAGAAGAGGATTTCTGAATGTTTAAAAAATCTATTTTTAGCTATGATGTCTGATCTAAATATGCAACAGACCAGAATGTTTGAAAACAAACTTTGAAAGAGGGCCAACCAAGAATCATGCCAGTAAAGTTTCATTTAAATGTGTAAAGGGGTTTAAGAGAATTCATACCAAGACAACTTCATGCACACACTGACTATGGACAACACAATATGCTAAAAGTTCCCCATTAGCACTTTATGCTAAGGTGAGCTAAAAGCAGTATATTAAAGTGTCCCTTTAAAATGTACATATTTATGTTTCATATAAGTCTTTCATATAATTTATATGTTCATTCATCAGTTTTCAAAGTTTCAATACATGTACATGAGATTGTTCTAATATGTTTATTAGTAAAATTCAAAGTCACTCACAAAACGTATAAGAAATCAAAATGATTGTTTCATTTCTGGACTCTTGGTTGGAAAATGTATGCTAACGAAGAAATTTTAATGTAAATATAATTCTTATAATGTGATATCCTAATGAAATCAGACAGTCAGACTTCTAATGTAAAGCACTCAGGAATGATTTATAACCATGTAAGTCCCTAGGATAAATAAAAAGCAGATATTTTCCATTATCTTTGTCCTTGAATTTGATGATAATCAATAATGTTTGCTATCTTTAACCTTTGCATGCGTGTAAATCAGTCTTCTAGTACAACATAACAGGAAATGTTACTTCAGCTTAACCCTTTCAGTGCCGGAACCGAATTTTAAATGCCTTTGCAAACAGTTTGGATCCAGATGAGACGCCACAAAACATGGCCTCTCGTCAGGATCCAAACTGTTTGCTATTCTGATAGTATTTTTTGAAAAAAATCGAAGAAAATGCTAATTTTAGAACTTCAGCAGATGACAATTTAGCAGACTACAAATTTCCCAGCATGCAAAGGGTTAAGGGTCACACTATAATTTCTGAGTTATACGGGGGTTTTCAGAGGTTTACACATGCACTGGACAAAATGTAATCACACCCTTAAGAACTTTATTTTTGCAAATATTTCAAGGTATTAAAATACATTTGCAGAAATCTTAAGTGCATAAAATACAGTTTTTCTTGCAGTTTGTGCTTAAAGTGTCTTAAGGTATAAGAATAAATCTTTGGAATACATCTGAAATCTGTGACAAAATTTCATGTTGCGTCAAGTAGAACCGTCTAGTACAAATCGATTTTGAACAAGAAAAAAATTATTCTTATATATTTCACATTGCCTTAAGCAGCATAAAAATCTGTTGTGCACTCGTTGAAATTCTTGAGAAAACAATGTTCAAAAACGTTATTTGAAATAAAGCACCACTTATAGTTGAGTTTACATCCATTAAAGTAAAAAGGGGGGACCCCACAAAGTCACATGATGCTGCACCCTGGTTCTAATGAAGGCATTTAACTACAACCGTAACATCTGCATTTTCACTTTAATCACCCTGATCATTAAGATGAGGTTTGTGAATAGTTCTTTAGTATACTTAACACATTTTCTGGACAAATTTATTTCTAAGAATACTAAAAGTGAGAAATCACTTAAGACTCGAGCTTTTTTCTCACGTCTGTCAATTTCTACTCAGAAACAACTACAGCAATGTCTACCTGTCTAACATATTTTGTCAAAGTGGTATATATGCTTGTATTGTATAGCCTCTGTGTGTTTACAGATAACGTACTTTATTATGCTTAAAAAAATAAAATAAGAATACTTAATTCAGGAACGAAATGAAATAATAACAGATAAATGAAGTTAAATTAATGATTCACAACACATGCTACTATACACTAATACAACATAAAGAAAATATGAACACCTGACACACCAAAGAAAAAGTCAACATGTTTTTTATATAAAGGGTACTCCTGTAATCAGATTTAAGCAAAAAGCGGCTTTAAGTACCAATATAATTGAATGATGGATAGCTCTAGATTGCAACACTATGGAATACTGTAAAACAAATAATATTCGTCAGACACTAATTATCGTGGATTTTCGGAGGGTCTGCTCAACAACGAAATCAAATTTCCCACAAATATTTAAGTTGGAAGTCTTAAGAACTAAGTTCAAACAATAATGTGAGATTTTATGACTACATAAATGTCATGTAAATAAAAATAAAAGGAAGTTGAAACAAGATGTGTTTGTGAAACACAATGTCCCCCTATATATGACCTTGACCTTGTGAAGGATGACCTTGACCTTGTGAAGGATGACCTTGACCTTTCACCACTCAAAATGTGCAGCTCCATGAGATACACATGCATGCCAAATATCAAGTTGCTATCTTCAATATTGCAAAAGTATTCATAAAATAAGCGATTTGGGCCACATATATTTGACCTCTGACCTTGAAGGATGACCTTACCTTGACCTTTCAACACTCAAAATGTGCAGCTCCATAAGATACACATGCATGCCAAATATCAAGTTGCTATCTTCAATATTGCAAAAGTATTCATAAAATAAGCGATTTGGGCCACATATATCTGACCTCTGACCTTGAAGGATGACCTTGACCTTGACCTTTCACCACTCAAAATGTGCAGCTCCATAAGATACACATGCATGCCAAATATCAAGTTGCTATCTTCAATATTGCAAAAGTATTCATAAAATGAGCGATTTTGGCCACATATATTTGCCCTCTGACCTTGAAGGATGACCTTGACCTTTCACCACTCAAAATGTGCAGCTTCATAAGATACACATGCATGCCAAATATGAAGTTGCTATCTTCAATATAGCAAAAGTTATTGCAAAATGTTAAAGTTGGCGCAAACAGACCAACAGACCAACAGACAGACAGACAGGGCAAAAACAATATGTCCCCCACTACTATAGTGGGGGACATAAAAAGGCCATTTATAGCCATTTGAGATTTAACAACAGTTTATTTTGAAAAACCAGATTTTAAAAATACTGATTCAATATTAACATGTCGATTTAACCAAGTTATTTAAGATAAAACAAGATGTGTTTGTGAAACACTATGTCCCCCCCCCCATATGTTTGACCTTTGACCGTAAAGGATGACCTTGACCTTTCACCACTCAAAATTTGCAGCTCCTTAAGGTGCACATGCATGCCAAATATCAAGTTGCTATCTTCAATATTGCAAAAGTTATGGTCAATGTTAAAGTTTGACGCAAACAAACCAACCTACAGACAAGGCAAAAACAATATGTCCCCCAGTATTAGGGCTGCAAAAGGTACCCGAAATATCCGATGATATCGGATCCAACTTCAGATTCGCGGGTACGGATCCACCCCTTGATAATTCGGTTCCGAATATTTATTTTCATAGTTGTATGTTACCTAGCGCTGTTTTTTTTGTGATACAGACTGGTTCTGTTTAAAAGATAAATGATACGTATAATTGTCGATATTTATTAAAGTGTGACAGTCAAATAGCAGATCATACAAGATCCTTCGGCTTTTATTGTATAAGAGTGTCATTGGACATTACGTAATGAGCGCTGAAAGCAGAACTAATTCAAAATTCAAGGATTTACACATAATAAATGCAATTCCTAATAAGTAAGTTTTCAATCCTTATTGTCTTTCTGAGTTGTATTAAAAACAACGGTAGTGGATCCAGTGTGGCTGGAATGTTATTCAGGTAAATTTTGCATAATTTCGCGACCTGTCAAATTGTGTTCCTGCATAATGTATTGTCTTGAAAGCATATTTTGCCATATACTAAGTTTAAATGCTATCTTGTGATGCAAGGAACCTCAGTGCCCAGTGAGAGAATCTTCTCCACAGCAGGAGACCTCGTCAGTGCTCATAAGACTTGCCTGGACCCGGACAATGTTGATATGTTAATTTTTGTGAAAACAAACATCAAACTGTATGAACAGTGAAAAGTGTATGTTAACGAGCAAACTATTAAGTGAATAAGTGTTAAGGTTTCGTTTTATTTTGACATAGCTTCAATGTTAAAACGAGATATGTTATATTTTTTGTTAATAAATGTGTAATGTTTTTTAGTCAAATTATACTTCTAAAACATTGATTTCTTTAATAAAGACAGAAAATTATATTTTTCTCTTATATAGGGATCCGGATCCGAAAAAATCTGAAGAAACCATATTTGGATTCAGATTCGGACAAATTTTTTGGATTCGTTGCAGCCCTACCCAGTCTAGACTGACGGACATAAAAATAAAACTGTAATCCAGAGTTCCCAACAGCATTTAAACAGGGGCTGGCATACAATGTTAAAGACATAAACTAGTAATAGAAAGGACAGACTGTCTACAAGAGTTTTACAACACAGACATCACCATTTGGATCAACTGATGCTAAATATACGCATATTGGAGGTATTACAGCATTTAGTGAGTGCTTTACCATGTACTTGGGAGAATATGTGGCCAACACATTCAAAACTAACTTACAAGCAAGTATTATAATCACAAATGCATGTACTTTTATGCAATACTAGATGAGGACCAATAGCTAAGGAAAAAACAACATACTGTTCATACAAATTTTTACAACATGAAACTACAACATGTAAATAAGAGATAATATCCACTGTAGTTAAAAAAAGCAGTAAAAGATAGTGCTTTATCCCCAACCAGGATTTGTCACCTTGAAATGGTGACCGTGATTTGAAGCAAATTCAACTGTCTCATGCCTTCTTCATGGTTAACAAGTACCTTGTAGCATTTGAAAGTGTTATGGCCAGATTGACTCACTGAGTGAAAGACACAAATTCCTATTATGCCCCTATTTCAAAATTTACAGCATAACCATAATGGCAATATTGAATAATCAGTTAGAAACAAGTTTAATCTATAATAAAGTTTTTTCGTTATTGGTTCCCTTCGGCTATTGGTCCATGACCAGTACTAAATAATTTCATTATATTATATACAATTCCCTATATAAGCTATTAGCTACAAAGATCCTTAAGAAGTGCCTACAAAGTTTAACCTCTGGTTTATGATACTTTGCAATTTGACGTTTTTCCTGCTTTAGCTGCAAAGCAAATGAAACGAACAACTAAGTTATAATTTCATCACCATGTTGTTGCCAAGTTTGTATAAATGTGTAGCAAATATTTTGCTTTTCACAAAAATAAGGTTCAATAAATGAAATCAAACAAGAGATGTGTTTGTCAAAAACACAACGCCCCCTACTGCACCGCTTTGATACATGTTTTTTACTTTTGACCTTGAAGGATGACCTTGACCTTTCACCACTCAAAATGTGCAGCTCAATGAGATACATGTGCATGCCAAATATCAAGTTGCTATGTGAAGGGACATAGAAGTTATGAGCATTTTTCAAAACCAAATCGCAAAACCTAAATGCAAAGTGTGACGGAAAGACACACGGACAGACAGACGGACGGATGGTCTGATCACTATATGCCCTCCTTCGGGGGCATAAAAACATGCTTATTTTCCATTAATATCCCAAACAAAATTCTTACTGGTATCAACCAGTATTGCAAAGATTACAGTCATCAGCTATTTAGGATAACCAGTCACACATAGGGATGGCAAAATTATTTGAATATTCTATTGAATAACAGAATTGATATTCACATATTCACATTTTTTTTCCAAACAAAATTGCCATCATAAGTAATGACCTGTGAGCTGCTTACTAATAGTCACCCGAAATCATTCAGGATTAACATGTTTCATGTGACGTTCTTCATGTCAAACTGATAACGCGGCCTGTATCAGCTTTGATTGCCCAATGCAATATACACACTCTAACAAAGGCCCCAAACTGTTGTTTGTCAATGGGGTGCCAATTAATTATTTTGTGATCACAGTTTGAACAGACATTAAAATATGTGAATTACTCAAATTTAACAAATGATATAAATTCAAAAAGTAAATGTTTGGTACAAAACTTCAGAATAACTATTTGTGATAAGGGATCATAATTTAATCTGAAAATGCCACCAACCCCTTAAGGCTATGGTTACTTCAAAATTTTAAATAAAAATAAAATTCTATGACGTGATGTTTTTCATTCTATTTGTGCTCGATTACAGTATCGGTCATAGTATTAGCCGACAGTGATACAATTATTCGATAGTAACGTTAATAAACAGCCTCGTATTCAGCAAACGGATATAACTTACAAAACAATGGAAGTTAACACAGAACAAGTTTCACTCTTTTCTGATATATTGCGCCTAAATAGGCATTTTCAAAGTTTTATGTCTACAATTAAGCTACATTTCCTTTTTTATTTCTAAACACAACAATTGTATATTCAATTGTATTTCTGTGTTAATTTACATTTAATATCCTTACTGGATACGAAGCTGAGTAACAGAAGTTAAATCAAGCCAGCTGTTTAATGTGAATATTCGATTGAATGGATTTGCGATATTCAAATACCGATATAAGTATTCGATGCCATTCCTAATAAAAAGACTTCAATAAGAATATAAATCCCGTATCACTTGCTTCTTTTCATAAGATTTATTTCGAATCTTAGCATCCAGTCAATATGTCTAGTAGCCAAAAGCTCTTTTGCCTTCATTTGGCTTACAAGACTCTGAACAGTATCCCATAATCCTCACCTGCTTCTTTTCGCGTTTTTACTCTTTTTACTGGGCGCTGATTTGATCATCTTTCCAGACGATGTATTCATGGAGGATTCACGGTCGCTGCCATTGGACATGTGACCGTTTGTGTGCAGCGTATTTGCAGAGTTCTGGTTGTTCTGTGAGTCTGGACTATCTGGCTCATCCACTGAAAGCAGGACAGGGCAGATCTGAGAGAACACTCAGTATGGGGCATGTTTTGGAAAATAAACAAATGGAGGAAATACCCAATCCTTTTTCCCAAGCCATTAAGTGTTCACCAAACCTTCAATTTGAATGTAGATTCAGTTATAAGAGGGCCATGATTGCCCACTTGCACTCAACATGCATTCAAGGAACACCAATTGTTGAAGACTTGACCTAGTTTTATAGGCTTTTACTCCACTTTACCCATATTCAAACTTGGCCTAGAAATTGTCAAGATAAAACATTCTGAACATTTAAATCTTTTTGAAAACATTTCAATAAATAACCCCAAACACCCTATTTAAGCAGATGTGCTTATACCATGTTTGCAAAGAAATCAATTCACTGGGTGCTAATTTATTAATGTATTGCATTTGTTGGCTATTGATAGGCATGTATAGGTTAACATGCAGGATTATTTAATTTTAATATAATCTCATTTTCAATAAATAATATACCTCTTGGAAGTTGGAATATATGCTGAATTGATGATTGAATGAAAAAACTCAAGTGAAAACAGCACACTAAGTCACTAACAACAAGCAAATTTAAACATCCAACAATTTTTCATTTAAAAGGTCACCCTTCCATTGAAAGCCCCCTCCCCTGCCATTTTTTTCTAAATATTTACCAGTTAATATAAATACTACATATGGTGCATGCTTTTCTCCTTTATATACATCTATTCCTATTTCTAACCCATTTTCATGTTGCCTATAGTAATTGTATGTTTAGCTACAAAAACAATATTTTGAATATTCAATATTAGTAATAACCATGTTTTCAGAGACGCAAGGTACAATTCATAGCCTAAACTGAATATTCAAAGCAAAGACTGGCATCAGGCAACCACTTACTTTTATCTGAAAGTTGATCGGCCTGGGGTAAACCACTGACTGCCTGCAAGACAAAACAGAACACAATGCACTTTGAGACATTAGAAGTCAAAGAGTTTCCAGCACAATTAATTTTCTGGAATGCAATCATTTGTGATCCAGTTTTACAACTAAATCGGATAATATTGCTAGTATTGCTTTTATTTGTCTTCAAAACACTGTAAAACATTATGTTCTTTTTTTCATCTTAGCTGATAACTGGAGAATCTGTATCCATAACCCTTTGGCACGCTGGGAAATTTAACGTCTGCTAAAATGTCGTCTGCTGAATTTCTACAATTAGCATTTCTTCGGAAAAAATACAAAAAATACAAACAGAATAGCAAACAGTTTGGATCCTGATGAGACGCCACGTGCTGTGGCGTTGCATCTAGATCCAAACTGTTTGCAAAGGCCTTCAAAATTCGGTTCCGGTGCTGAAAGGGATAAAATATGCAACAATGTTTATATGTTTTCTGAAGACAGGCCATTATAATTGCAAATTATTATTTTGTTTACTTCATTGTTTATCACAACAAAATCTTTGTTATTAGATATGTTAAACCTGTCTTATCCTCACTATAAACTGACACATACAGAAATATTAAGTTTGCATAATTGTATACGTAATTAATAGAATTATTCATATGGTAAGATTTATTATTGTGAGGTAAACCATAATTATTTCTTTGTTAGAAATATAAATAATATAATTATTAATATGGAAATTACTGAAAAAAGAAATATGTTAGCAACTACGTCAAATAAATTATCATTATCTAGAATTATAATCAATAACATCTTCACGGGCTTAATTCCTGTACGTACAGTGTCATCTAAGATTAGCTTGTGCGGTCTGTACAAGCTAATTAGGGACAACACTACACTTTTTGGAAATTTTCGTTTATACTCATTCTTTTCTAAAAGAAAATCCAGTCTAAGCCGAAAATTAACGCATTGGGACCAGTTTTCAAAATGAGCAGCTCATTTATATGATGTGAGCTTTGTTTCCGCCTATACTTACTGCTGCCGATGTCACTGACGACTTTGAAAATAATCTGTCTGCATCTTTGAACTTTCTGTTTCTTTTGTCTGATTTACTATTTGTGTTTCTGAAAAAGACACAAAAGGGTACAAAGTCTATTGAAAGGATTTCATAATCATTGATAAGAGTGCTTACAACCCAGTGTTTTTTTCACTATTTTGGGAATGGGGCCAGGTCCCTTTGAATTGGGAAAATTTGCGGTGTTTTGACTAACATTGGGAAATTAGTGTTGTTGTTGTTTTGCTCCCAAATGCTTCAAAATTGAGGATACAGGTGTGTCCAGTATTATATTTACTAAGGTTGATCATATATGGATGGGAGATGAACAAAATATTGATCTAAATAAAAAAAAATAAAAAAAAAAATTATTTTTTTGGTTCCATTGGGAATTTTTAGCTCCCATTTGGGAAAAATATATACTTTTTTCCATTGGGAATGGGTCCGGTTACCGGACCCGATTTTGAATGAAAAAAACACTGCAACCAGAAACCTACATTTATTTCAGCAATTGACATCCTATATCAAAGTAAACAAGAAATGTGTCAACACAACACGGATGCCCCCAACTGTAACTTCGTCACTACAAAAAAGCATAACTGTGTAAATGTTTTTGAGATATACATCGCCTTCATTTTATTGAACTATTAGTTTGCTGCATAACGGGTGTTCAGTATTTAAATTTTGTTGTTTGTTACATATGTCGGCTGCAGTTTGCAAAGTTTTTTTCTGCCAATTCTTTGCATGCAAATAAAAGGAATGCACGTATCTTTTTGTCAACTGTAGAATAACTTACTAAAGCAAAGCATTGAATACATTGTACTCTTTTCTATGGCAGTCTTTTTCATGACACGTAGCACATATAAGCCGGTGGATACTGGTGTATTGTTATGTTATGCAGCTGAATGCATAATCTCAGAGTATATGTTACTAAATCACAGATACACATGTATCTGGTAATGTCCATACCAGACTCTATCACGTTTTGATAAGATGAACATGTTTAATTAATTTTTCTTTATGAGATTCCATACTGTTTGCTCAAAAAAAAAAGACTAATCTTAGAAGAAAATTTGTTTAAATTAAGGCAGAATTATGCCAAGAACTCGTACTTGAAACCGCAAAAGCTTAAACAAATTTTAAGAATTTTCTTGATTTTTTTTCTCAAGAACAACAGCCCCGTGTGTTGGGTCAGGGAGCAAACTAGACTGCCATGATACCCCTATAATACTTGGCCTAGAGATTTTCTAGATAAAACTTGCAACCCCCTTTGGTGAAAATTGGATGAAAACTACTTGAAATAGAGAGCGGACACAATGCTGAATGTTTAAAACGCACTTAGTAACCCCATTACCTAGTTTTTGGCCCAGCATAGCCCATGTTCCAACTCTTGCCATTATCTAGATAAAACTTGTGACCAAGTTTGGTGAAGATCAGATGAAAACTACTCGAATTAGAGAGTGGACACCATGCTGAATGTTTAAAATGCACTAAGTGACCCCGTGACCTAGTTTTTTGCCCAGCATGGGCCATGTTCGAACTTGGCCTAGAGATCATATAGATAAAACTTGTGACCAAGTTTGGTGAAGACCTGATGAAAACTACTGAATAAGAGAGCAGACACCATGCTGAATGTTTAAAACGCACTAAGTGACCCCCGTGACCTAGCTTTGGCCCGGCATGAGCCATGTTCGAACTTGGCATAGACATTATCTAGATAAAAATTCTGACCAAGTTTGGGGAAGATCGGATGCAAACTACTTGAATTAAAGAGCGGACAACATGCTGAATGTTTGAAACGCACTAAGTGACCCAGTGACCTTGTATTTTGCTCGGCATTACCCATGTTTCAACTTGGCCTAGACATTATCTAGATACAACTTCTGACCAAGTTTGGTGAAGATGAGAACTACTTGAATAGAGAGCGGACAAGAAAAGTGTGACGGACAGACTGACAACCTATCAACAGACAGTGCGAAAACTATATGCCGCCATTGTGGGCATAAAAACATCCATGGGGACCATGTTACTCATTTGAAAAGAAACATTTTCAAACACAACCAAGCTGTCATAAAAACAAATGTTTTGGGTAAATTTCATAAAGATTGGAAAAAACATGTGACTTTTAATGAAATTGTTTGCGGGGAAATTCTTTTTATTTTAAACATTCAATTGGGAATTGTGGGCTGTCATACGGGAAAAATATAGACTTTTTGAGATTGGGAAATGGAGCTGAGTTTCAGTCCAAAATTTGACAACAACAAAATCACTCTGTCTAGTTACCTAGTTGTTCACCCCACATGACCAAGTTTCAAACTCAGCTGAGACATAATTGAGACAAATGTTCTAAACATATTCCATAACCAATAAATGTGGCCTCTAGAGAGTTCACTAGCTATATAATGACAAAGCACTGCAGAGAACGCACGACTTTCATGTATGACGGACAACAGGTGACCATAAAAGCTCACCATAAGCATGATGTGTTTAAGAAAGCTAAAACCAGACTCAAGATGAAATGTGTGATAAATGATTGACTCACTTTGTAGTGGTAAGGTATCTATCCCAGCCCCGTATTATGTTGCCATAGAGCTGCGTGTCTTCCAAGTAACTGCCTTCGAAGGCGTAAATTTGTCGTTCCAGGTTGGCAAGTGTTTCCTGTGAAAGATACATTTTATTACATAAAATAACACAGGTTAATGACTTAATAGCCTTTATCTCAGATATGCAGGCCTTTCTCTAGGAAAATAAGTACAATTCCTGATTTTCTGAATCAAGAGTTCTCCTTTGCCTAAATTTCCTTATATGACCTTTTTATGGTGGTTTTAGTTCTTTCAGAATAAAAACATTAACTAAGGAAACATTTAAATTAACATAAATATCCAACCAATTGTCAACTGATTTATTGCCCAAGTGCAAAAGTGGCATTCATCTACAAGTCATGTACATATTCACTCTATAACAGAGGTGTGATTGAGGAGAGTAAAATTCTGTCCACAGATTTTGGTCTACACAATGTGCAAAACGAGGTGACAAATGTCTTTAAACACGCATACACACATACATGTAAAATCTATTGAAATTTACAAGATTGATTTCTACAAACCAAGATTTACTGCTACAATCATGTTTTTAATGTCACATAATACCTATTAAAGGATGAGAGTGAATTCTGTACTGAATATCTACACCTGTGTATCAACCATTGTAAAATCAACAATTTTAACCGCACTTTCACACATTAACATTTCTAAAGAGATCCAGAATGCAATAATGTTTCATATATATATATTTATTTTTTTAAATAATAATTGATAAAAATCTTGTTTCACTTTGGAACAAGCCTCAGTATCAACATTGAATTACATGTACAAGAAAGGGCTACCCCACAATGCAACTTAGATGTGCGCAACCCGGACATTGACGTCATACATCAATATTTTTCACACGCAGTCCATCCTTATCATGCACGGTCCATATAAGATAATACTGAGTTATTGACCAGTACATATTCTTTTGATAATTGCCACTATTGTATCTTAAGGACCTAAACCGGTCATATAGATAAGGACAAAGTTATGGGAGGTACAATATCCAAGAATAAAAAAAAAAACTATTATCACTTTTGTCTGTTTAATATCATTGCAGACATAAAAAGAGCTGTAGCTCCACACTGTTGGAAGTCAGGAACAATTGGATGCTGTACAAGACATTTCTATTCTGGATGCAGTAAGAAGTGTCTGCAATTTACATCAAATAAATATTTTATTAGGTAGTTAAACCTTTTATAGACTGTTTCATAAATGTTTGCACTCAACATTTCACAAGCGTGTCATTTTCAGTGCATACATTTGTGTTTGATTCATGAGCATAGAATGAAAGTTTTTTTCTGTAATTCATTTTCTCCTCTATCTCTGGAAATTTTTACATCAAGTTGCAAAAACTTGTAAAACCGTTTTCCGTGACAAACTTAAAATAGAGGGTAGATGCTGAATTGTGTATGTGCAGCTTATGTCAAACATCACACTTTATTGAAGTTCAAACTATGAAACAACTATAAGAGGTATTCAAAATGATCGCAGACACATGCAAAATGATAACAGACACAGCAATAAATGTGAATGTCTTGATTTTATTAAAAGTTAATTAAAGAAAAGCTTATTTCGAAATAAGAAGCAATAAATGTGAAGGTCCTGAATTCTGTATTCATATTAAACAAAATGATTTAGTAGTCTCCTTATTACAAGACCTTTGAATTCTTTTATTCATGGTAGTTAACAAACATTTTTTAAGAATTTTTGGTAATGTTATTTTGTTTCAAATTATTAAGTTTGTACATGTAGGTTCAAGAACAACACATTGGCCTGCTTTACATCACGCAAATAATAGATCTATTGATTGCATTGTAAATCCAATATAACACGCTCCGTTATAATACTGATTCCAATATAATGATAGTGGGTATTTGCTCGGAGTCCCGTTTTTCTCCAAACTTCCATTTCGGTCTAGACAGTAGTTTTCTTAAAATTCAAATATGGCGGCATCCGATGTTCTGATTGTGTAATGGCTCAATTATAGTCGATAAGAGAAAACTACATTACAGGGGAATTTGACAGTTTTAGTGTGCTAATCTATTGTTTAGTGCAAAACAGGTGTGAAAATAGCATGTGTTTCATGCTCTTTTGCTGTTACTTTATGTGCTATAGATCTTCTGAATCACTGACAGCATTGACATGTTTTACAATACACGTTTCACTTCATTGTCTGCTAAAATGCAATTGAAAACTTAACAGGCAGAGCCCGACGCGTATCCCCACGCCGCATGTTTGATCCAGGGGGCACCCCAGGGTTGGTAAAGGGGTCATGCATAGTTGAGATTGACCGTATTGTCATAAGAGATGTTCTAATGTAAAATAACTTTAAACAAGATATGTGTTTGCCAGAAACACTATGTCCCCTTTTGCGCCGCTTTGAAGCTATATATTTGACCTTTGACCTTGAAGGATGACCTTGACCTTTCACCACTCAAAATGTGCAGCTCATGAGATACACATGCATGCCAAATATCAAGTTGCTATCTTCATTATTGTAAAAGTTATTGCAAACAAACAAACACACAAACAAACCAACAGACAGGGCAAAAACAATATGTCCCCCACTATAGTGGTGGGGGGACATAAAAATGAGTGACAATCTCTGACCCGGCCCCATCCCAACGCCCATTACTTTTCACCCAGGGGTCAAATTCCAAATAGTGCACTGTCGCACATATGGAATGCTCATAGCTACAATGTGTGTAAGTTTCAATGTTCTAGTGCAAATAGTGTAGGAGGAGATAGTGGCCAGGACGGACGGACAGACGGCACTTATAACTACATAATAAGATTTCAAAATCTAAACACAGACCCTAAGTTCAAGGTCAGGGTCACAGGGGTCAAAAATTGTATGCACATGGAAAGGTCTTGTCCAGATACACATGCGTATCAAATATGAAAGCAATATATGAAGGGACACAGACGATATGAGATTTGTTTTTACAGGCAGTCGCAGATTTCAAAACCAGAACCTGGACCCCAAGTTAAACAAGAGCACCGCCTTGCAGGTGCAGACCGCTCATCTATTTTCTTTTAAAAGGTGAAGGGACTCTCATTTTCAATCACAAAGGAGGGAGGGGTGGAGTGAAGAGGGGTGTATAGTGTGGGGTTGTGGACATTTATTACATTATCTTCCAAAAAAGCGAAAAAAAAATCGGGGCGGGGGGGGGGGTGGGGGGGGGTGGGGGGGGGGGGGGCGATGGGGGGGGGGGGTATTTTTTGGGTGTGATGGTTGGACGGTATTTCAAACATAACCGTTTTAAAAAAAAAATGGGGGGGGGGGGTATAGTGTGAGGGTGTGGTGGTAATTTGTGAGATGATCTTAAAAAAAAAAAAAAAAAATCAACAAAAAAAAATTGGGGGGGTGTGGGGTGGGGGGGGGTGGGGTGGGGGTATAGTGTGAGGGTGTGGTGGTCATTTGTGAGATGATCTTAACAAAAAAAAAAAAAAAAAAAAAATTAGGGGGGGGGAGGAGGGAGGGGAGGGGGGGAGGGCACGGGGGATGGTTTGGGTGGAGTCTATTGTGGTATGTCAGGTAAGAGTAGTTTCGTCAAAGTATCAATCAAATCTAATCATAAATAAAGAAGTTATGGCAATTTTAGCAAAATTTTATAATTTGACCTTGAGAGTCAAGGTCATTCAAAGGTCAAGGTAAAATTCAACTTGCCAGGTACAGTAACCTCATGATAGCATGAAAGTATTTGAAGTTTGAAAGCAATAGCCTTGATACTTAAGAAGTAAAGTGGATCGAAACACAAAATTTAACCATATATTAAAAGTTACTAAGTCAAAAAAGGGCCATAATTCCGTAACAATGACAACCAGAGTTATGCAACTTGTCCTTTTACTGTACCCTTATGATAGTTTGTGAGTGTTCCAAGTATGAAAGCAATATCTATGATACTTTAGAGGTAAAGTGGACCAAAACATAAATCTTAACCAAATTTTCAATTTTCTAAGTATAAAGGGCCCATAATTCCGTCCAAATGCCAGTCAGAGTTACATAACTTTGCCTGCACGGTCCCCTTATGATAGTTCATAAGTGTTGCAAGTATGAAAGCAATAGCTTTGATACTGTAGGAATAAAGTGGACCTAAACACAAAACTTAATCAAATTTTCAATTTTCTAAGTATAAAAAGTGCACATAATTCTGTCAAAATGCCAGTCAGAGTTACATTACTTTGCCTGCACAGTCCCCTTATGATAGTTAGTTAGTGTTGCAAGTATGAAAGCAATAGCTTTGATGCTTAAGGAATAAAATGGACCTAAACACAAAACTTAACCAAAATTTTCAATTTTCTAAGTATAAAAAGGGCACATAATTCTGTCAAAATGCACGCCAGAGTTATCTAACTTTGCCTGCCCAGTCCCCTCATGATAGTAAGTAAGTGTACCAAGTTTGAATGCAATAGCATTGATACTTACTGAGAAAAGTGGACCTAAACGCAAAACTTAACCAAAATTTTCAATTTTCTAAGTATAAAAAGGGCACATAATTCTGTCAAAATGCACGCCAGAGTTATCTAACTTTGCCTGCACAGTCCCCTCATGATAGTAAGTAAGTGTACCAAGTTTGAATGCAATAGCATTGATACTTTCTGAGTAAAGTGGACCTAAACGCAAAACTTAACCGGACGCCAACGCTGACGCCGACGCCGATGCCAAGGTGATGACAATAGCTCATAATTTTTTTTCAAAAAATAGATGTCCAGATACACATGCAATATCTGAAAGCACACAGCAGGTATGAGCCTTTTTCGAATCACGGTCGCAGATTTCGAAACCTGAATGCTGATCTTAAGTTCAAGGTCAAGGTCACAGTGGTCAAAAATTGTATGCGCATGGAAAGGTGTTGTCCAGATACACATGCATACCAAATATGAAAGCAATATCTGAAGAGACACAGTAGTTACGAGCCTTTTTCGAATCACGGTTGCAGATTTCGAAACCTGAAAACTGACCCCAAGTTCAAGGTCACAGGGTTCAAAAATTTTATGCGCAGGGAAAGGTGTTGTCCAGATACACATGCATACCAAATATGAAAGCAATTTCTGAATGGACACGGTAGTTATGAGCCTTTTTTGAATCGCAGTCACAGGAAAATCTCTGACCCGGCCCCACCCCAACCCCCATAACTTTCGACCCAGGGGTCAGATCAAAATTTCAAATAGTGCAGGGTCGCACATATGCTCATAGCTACCATGTGTGTAAGTTTCAAGGTTCTTGTGCTTATAGTGTAGGAGGAGATAGTGGTCAGGACGGACAGACGCCGGAGATAACCACAATATCCCCACGCTTTTCAAAAATCATGTGGATAATAAAGACAATCAGTTTCATCCAAAGGCAGTGTTAGTAACAGAAATTCACTTTCATTTTCCCATGATTTTCAGTGAGTCCCCGGGAAACATGTTTTTGCATAACTAAGTATGACACAATAAAGATTGCTTTGTATCTGATTTCATATTTCCAAAACAAGGCTTACAAATTTAGCTTTGTAGTGAAATAAGGTCACTTCCAACAGCCTTGCTGTTGGGCTAGCTCTTTAGCGACGTGGTTAAAGTGTCTGACTACCACTCCGGAGGTCGTGGGTTCAATCCCCAGCCTGAGCTCAGTAATTTTCACATTATATAATTTATGTCAAGTTTGTATATTACTTATCATTTTGCATTAAACCAACAATGTACTTCACAAGCTTGTACTCAAATGACAATGGATTTTCTTAAATCAAGTCCGTGCTTAATACGGGCAAAAGCCCGCAAAGCGGGCGTTGACCGTTCATACATACACATGTAGCCATAAATTTAGCCATAAAATTACATAAGATTACCACATAGGGATGGGTCTCAAAAAAATTTGCCACGCGACATATATTTTCGCGATGCTATTTATGACCTTGAACAAATCAAAAACACTTTGACATATGCTAAATCACATGTAAATACATACCTCACGAAAAATTATATCAATGACATCATAATTGTGTTGCGAATCACACTAAATATTCTTGCATTATTTGTTTTTCTTCGCAACCATTCCAGAAATAAGTCATTACTCAATTATCTCCCCTGAATACTCATCTTCAGTGGGTATAAGCCGAAGACTGGTTCACTACATATAGTGACAGTCTTTACCAAACACAATTTTCGTGAACATAACCCGTCTTAAATATATTGCCGAATCTCAGATTACTGTCGAACTTATTTGCTTTGATGATATTTTCAATATCTTATTGTTATTATTATCCTGACAAATCACAAATGCTTGTTAAAAACATATTTGTTTTAAGCATTATAGTTGGCATCTCTATTCTTCCAGTATTATCGCGGATATTTCAATAACGACACCCTACTGTTTATTTGTCAGAAATTGACTCAGAATTCGTGACGCATTTTCCATTCACTTTCAGAAAGAAGTTTTACGTGTGATCATGAGCAATATTCTGGTAAGTTGTCTTTGTTATCCATCAGAAACACACTTATTCACAAAATTTAAAGATATTCCGATCTGACTTTTTAGTCTTTTAGCTTAAATTTTAAACGTATTTACACCTTGCCTGCTCGCACTTTACCGATATCCCGAAAGGTTACATATCACTATAATAAGTTTAGGCCTAAAACCACAAAATCCGATACCGTTGGATTTTCGTACCACAATCTTACATAAAAAATCTTTCAGATTCGAAATCAACAAAAAACATTTATAAATTGTCTGCATTATTGATTAAATCTTTAAATATTTGTTGGTTTTCCGTTTTAGGAAGCTGTTCTGCCAAGGCAAGAGCTGGGCATCACACAGGCCATTCTATCCAGCAAAACTGACAGTTTTGGTTTACAGAAATCAACAAAGGAGGGATTCCTGAACTATCAAAATTTCCAAGCTATACACACAGTTATTATCTGTGGTGATCTTTATTGGTTCTGTTGGTTTACTTTGATGGAACATGTGTGAACTTTTATAGAACTTTGAAAAGTCTATATCTGTCTATCTATAAACAAAAATCAGCTATGGTATAATAAGATCCAGGCTTTTTCCGCCCTATGCCACGGGTCCGAAATTCGGCCCCATTCCCAATGCAAATCTGGTTGTTTTTTTCCCAATTGAAAAAAAAATTCCCAATTCAAAAAAAAAAAAAAAAAAAAAAATTTTTTTTTTTTTTTTTACCCTTTAAATATATAAGTTGACCTGATCTGGTGTAGAAAATAGAAAGTATTGCATAATTAAATTATCTGTTGCCTTGAATTTGTTTTAAGAACTGTAAAATATGTTAATGATTATTTAAGACTTAACTTTTTATCCTCAAAATCCGGCGCTTCCCGCGATTTTTTTCACCTCAAAAAGGTCAAGCCTTTTCCCCAAATTCAGATTAAAAAACCTGCACTAATCACACATGTTCATAATATTTTGTAAAATTTTAATAATAAGTTATCAAAATAGTCGTTATTTACCAGTTAACGGCTTCTTTGAAATATAAGGAACACTGTTTTAAATAATTTACATGCGATAATTTTTCCCAATTGAGCCAATTTTGCGATTAATTTTTTTCCCAAAATGGGGGTTTTCACGACGCGAAATTCCCAAAATTCCAGTGTGGCGTTTTCCCAAAATGGAGCGGAAAAAGCCTGAGATCAGATGTGCAAACAATGTCAAAGGTTTGTTAAATTAACAATCTGAAGGCAATTATGCTGAAAAAATATGAAAGCTCCCATGCAAATTTAGTCTGTATATCGGCAAGTGACTGCCAATAAATGTCAAACTAGTAATACAAAACTTACCACAAGTATGTAAAAGCACGAAGTACCTGTTGTGATCATTTTTAGTAAGATAGTGAAATTCTAAACAGTAGCAAATAGCTTGTTTAGTAAATGCATAATGCAATTAACCCTTAAAGCGCTGGAGCTGAATTTTAAAGGCCTTTGCAAACAGTTTGGATCCAGATGAGACGCCACAGAACGTGGCGTCTCATCAGGATCCAAACTGTTTGCTATTCTGATAGTATTCTTTGAAAAAAATCGAAGAAAATGCTAATTTTAGAAATTCTGCAGACGACATTTTAGCAGACGACAAATTTCCCAGCATGCAAAGGGTTAATATGATTTCCTTTCTATTGTGTAATTAATAAATTGGTTGTTACTTGTTAATCCATGATAAAGAGGATATTTGTTGGATTCGGTGGATTATCGATTTTAATTCACGAGTGATCATAAAAAATAATATTTGAAAATATATATTTTTTATGATCGAAAGTGAATTAAAATCGATATTCCACCAAATCCAACAAATTTTCTTTTTATTTTATGCTTTGTTTCACAGTTTATATACATTGTTAAAGAGTTTAACCAAAGAATTTCGCTGAAATAATGACGTCATTTCGTCAAAAAAATGACGTCATTTCACAGTAAACAATGAAAATTATCGATAAATTTCACTGATAATTTTCATTGTTTGAAACAGCGAAATTATCAGTTTTAATTCACTGATATTTCTCTATAAACCACCGGAAAGCATAAAATAAAAATGTCTTATGGCTAGTACAAAACCAGCATTGTTAATTTTGTAAAAGGTAATAAAATAACACCACTTTGTAATTTCATAGACGTAAATATTCTTGTACTGTAGGTTGATGACAGTGTTTTAGTATTACAGTCCAACCTGCCCTAGCGACCGCCTGTTAATAGCGACCAACAGTCAATAACGACCACACCGATTTCCTCCCGAACGATTTCACTATATATTGCACCTGCGAATAAAGCCCACCTGTGAACAAAGACCAACGACCACCCTTTTACATTCCCAAATCTCCATTTTGATAGCTTACAACGACCACTGCAATCATAAAAATCAGCGATTTCGCACCTTTCAAAAAACAAAATGACCGCAAGGACGCTGCGTAGTCACGTGATACACATCTTACTAGTGGACTCGTCGGTCGCTATGGAGATTTTGGCAAGTGACAGTTTATTGCACTCGATAGCAGTTGTTTGTTTATTTAACATGCATTGCTAATTGATAGTCGTCTGCTTCTTTTATGCATTTGACAGTTTGTCAAAAGTGTAAAAATTTGCCTTTGTATTTAAGTGACTCGCGATAAATGTACTAATTGCCGAAAATATCAAAGACAAAATTGGGGCTTTCATAAACTCATTAAGGAAATTAACGGTTTCAAATCATTTACGATGCCTATTAAAGACAAACATTTGGATAGTCATTCTCTTCTTAAATTTCTCCGTAATAAGACGTTCATAGATTATAGAAAAGTTAATTGTCAGTTCAAGTTAACCATCATGGCTTCCAAGCGTGAGTTCTTGACGTTGCAAGAACGCGTTAAGGTCATTAGTTTGTTAGATAAAGGACACAGTTGTAGACGAGTGGCTAGTGATCTTGGTGTAGGAAAAACTCAAATTCAGAGCATTTTAAAGCGCAAACATGAGATTATGGACGAATTCGAAGAGAACGTAAACTGTGAAAGTAAACGCCTTAAGCGTGAGTCGGAATTCGCGTCAGTGAATGACTTAGTGCATAAGTGGTTTGTTGACGATGTTTTCAGTCTTATATAAATATCAGATGTCATTTATTGTCCATTATTGTCAACTTTACTGGTTGTGTAGTAGTGATTCATGTATTTCATGTATAAATGTTTGCTATGTTATGTGAATTTTGTACTTTGTAGAATTACATGTGCATGTGCGTATACATGTATGTCAATAGTTATTTATACAGTGTATGATAAATTAAATAAATAATAAAAACATAAGGGAATAGAAACACAACTTGTAATAAATATACAAATGTAAAACAAAACTGTGTTTTCAATCCTTTATTTCATTATACATGCATAAGTATTCAAACATTTAAACAATAGAGCACATACATAGATAAGGTACCTGTTAAAAAACTACTAGCATATTTTGCAAAGTTTTGATCGACCCTGCGAATAAAGACCACCTGTGAACAAAGACCACAACGATCAAATCCCTTGAGTGGTCTTTATTGACAGGTTGGACTGTACTTATTTTGTAACTATTATTTTATGTGCAAATAAATGATGTAAAGTGTTTTGTATCTCCACACAATACCACATACCTTTTTATATACCGGTATGTACTGTGTTATGTGTAATTTGAAAGTTTAAATAAAAAAATATGGATAATATAACATGATGCATTCTAATATTTGCATTCAATTTGTAACTATAGAGCTAAGTGTATGCAGTTTAGACTGTGATTTAAGAATTTCTACAAAAAGGCTAGTTTTTTAGTGGCGACAAAATTTAAACTATTCAACAATAGTTTGCGAAAGAAAATTAGAAACCTGCAAAATACCTGTATTTATTAAATATTTAAATTGCGAAACAAGTATGTTGTTAATGTTATGCTGTTACACATAATTATACATTGATAATAAATAAGAAGACAATTAGCGTTGTAAGCGTTTCCCAACAGTAGAAATCATTCTTCTGATGAAGTCAGTGGTATACAGACGAAAGCTCCAGACATGGCTTTCAATACGTAGTGTGTGTTATTTGACAGTCTAAAACTTATTGGATTAAAAAAAAAAATCCTGTCAAATTTGTCAATCAAAATTGATTTGACACATCACATGATTTTGATTATGTTAAATCAGTGTACAGTATGCTAAATGCAACTGCTTTAGCAAACTGTCGAGTTGAATTCAGACATTTGATGAAACAAACTGTTTCCTGGGTAGGACCAGTACTTAGTGTCTATATGACGTCGAAAGTCTACAAGACCTACTAGGTAGAACGAGAAATGTACTTCGACGTACAATTTTTTACCGACCCTTGAGTGTTAGCCAATCAGAAGACACCTTACATCTGATTCTTTTAGAGATATTTGACTTTGAACATTATTATTATTATTATTTATACCAAATTATGCGACTATCGACCGCTTACTCATAGATATATTGCGTATTTATTAAACATTATTATTATTATAATTTATACCAAATTATGCGACTATCGACCGCTAACTCATAGATATTGTGCGTATTTATTGACCTGGCGGGGCGGAATTAACCTCTGACTTATGCAAGTTATGGTTATCACAAAATACGACCAACAGAGAGGTTATTATACATTATTTATCCCGTTAATTTTTGGTAACTGTTTGGTTACCGTTAGGAATTTCCTACACAGTAATGTGCTGGACGGTCGTGATACTCCGCCACGCATGATTAATAAATACTAACAATATGCTGAATAATTTTTATTTTAAAAAGGTAACAATTGAATCTTCTTCAAATTTGTATATAATCTATTTCAATGCATTAAATACTTGAAACTTCTCTGTGTTTTTTTTTGCCATTCTGATATTTTTATTCATTTTGTCCTCAATTAAAAGAGACTGTAAACATTTATTTTGAATAAATCTGAAGGAAAAGCAGCTCAACAGACAAGTTTTTTGATTGACTGTTCAGAAAATGTGTACGTCGAAGTACAAACATGTATGACGAATTACAAATTGTACTTTGACGTACAAATATATACTTCAAAGTGTATTTTATATGTGTATGTTGACGTACAATTATTGTACGTCGCCGTACATTTCTCTTTTTACCTTGTAGGTCTTCTTGACTTTCAACCCAAATGGTACACCATAGTATATCTTTAGGGTTATTTTAATGGGATCTTTTCAGGGTTTGGTAAATTGATAAAATTGAAAAAAGTTGTTTCAGATTCGCAAATTTTCGTTTTAGTAATGATCAGTGCTCCAGCTAGGCCTAAATCGAAGGGCGCCGCTCCCTGCCCTCCCGAACCTCCGCCCTGCCCCCCCCCCCCCCCCCCCCCCCCCCCCCCCCCCCCCCGAACCTTCGCCCTGCCCCCCCTCCCCCTCAAAAAAAAAAAAAAAAAAATTTTTTTTTTTTTTTACATATGATAATTCATAATTCTTTTATTACATTGTAATTAGTTTAATCCTCATTGTAGACATTATATTTGAATGGTTTAATAATAATGGGAATAATACAATTATTTATAACATATAAATTAACATGCAATAGGAAGCATTCCAGAAACACCCGCGCGCTCGAACGTGCCCTTTTCACAAAATATTTCGCGTCAAAAGTGCCCTTTTCACAAAATACTGCGCGTCGAAAGTGCCTTTTTGACAAAAAAGCCCCCCTGCCCTTTTCAAATCCTAGCTGGAGCACTGAATGATATTTGTGAGGAAACAGTATTACTGAACATTTACCATAGTCCAATATAGCCATTATATGTATCTTTTGATGATCTGAAAACCTAAAAATTATCAAGCGTTGCAACGCGAAACGATTGAATAATTTGGCGAGTTCTGTTGTTGTTGTTTAAATTTACGAAACTACGAAGATTGCTTATATAAGGTGTAAAATACTTAAACTGTGTAAACTAGGCGGAATAGCCGAGAGGGCTAATGCGTTTTTCCTTCAGACTTACTCCAGGACTCGCGGGGTCACTGGTTCAAGCCCTGGTACCGGCTACTTTTTTTTCCTTTTTTTTATTTTATTCTTGATTTTTTACTGGAGCTTTTAAGATCCAATGTTTACATTTATCAATATAAAGCATTTAATGACAAACTTCAAAATCTGTGAAAAGGCCCAATTAAGAATGCACCCACTTAAGGGATCAATACAGACACCTCCCAGTGACTAAGCCAGTTAGCAGACACCCCATCCACTATTCCACAGCCACCGAATCAGCTTGAAATTCCTGTGGCTTGAAAAAAATAAATATATAAGATGCTAGATCTTAAAGCTAGGAACATGTAACTCGTTTTAAGATTGATTTTTTTTATGCATTACTTAATTATTGCAACAATTATAATATTTTGAACACAATCATGTCCATATATTTATTAAAAATACATGGTTATCAAAAAAAATGAAAAAGCTTTTGCCCGTAAATTAGGTAGCCTATAATCATATTATATTAGTTTGTGACATTTCACGAATCACGAAGTGTAATTGACAATCTGCATGTTGGTGAAATTTGTTTGGGAATTCCCGAATGGGGAAATCCGGAAATACTGTGACGTCATTGCAATTACATTCGCCATTTTGGATATGAAAACACACTTCAAACATGAAAAACGATCAAATACATATAATTTTGAACAGCATTACCATGATTTAAAATAAAAACAAATCTTATCATACAGCTATTTCCGATCTTCTTCGGACCAGTTCATTTAACTCGCTTCGTGTATCAATTGTTCTTCCGCCCGACATTTTACAGTTTTTTTAGGCAACCCTTAATTTGATTGGTCAATAGATTTCTACGATCCAAGGGAGACGATCTTTCCCGCTTACAGAGTTGTGCGAATGAAAGGTCAGATACTACTATATAAATAAATGAGTAACAGATCAATCAGCAGCCAGTGATTCTTATCATATAAATCCCTTTCGAGAACACATCTGACGTGCCGTCAACCAATAGATTGTTTCTTAAGCGCAAAGCAACCATTTTTATCGGAGATATGTAAAATGGGTCCTCGGATGTTTCGCCCCCAAGACGTTTCCGCCCTGGTCGATTCGCATCTGGTCGTTTCGCCCCCATATTAGCGGAACACTAGGTGTTGAGTAGTTTAATTGGTGACCATTATATAATCATCAAAGAAAGTACCCTGAAGCATTAGTCTTAAATTAACAATGTATTTCATTCCCTCATTATGTAAATGTGATAAAACAGGTGTTAGTTATGGTAGGTATAGCGCTTACCTTTTGTAGAAAACGAAATGTGAAAACATTTGGAGATCCGTATTAAAAAAAATAACAGTGCTGCTATATATTGTAATGTAAATAATTACGACTCATTCAGTTTATAAATGTGCTTTGCTGTAATTTATTATTGTGTGCTATGTATACTCGAATAAACTATGTGTTCTGTACTATTATATTCAAAAAATATTCATGTAGTGCAATTTCATATTTAATACAATACAATGTATAGAAATAAAGCATTTGGTTTCTTGTATGCGTGATATTCTATTAGTATTAAACAATTTATTAAATTCAATTAAAAATGACTTTGTAAATGGAAATAATATTAAGAAAATGATGACATATTATAATGTTAAAGTCGTAAGACAAAATTAAACATCTTAACTGCGATAATTTCCATTTATTAACTTGACAGCTTACGCACAAAGTGGTGCTTGGGCAACAATCAATTATTGACACCCGCCTTCGATTGTCAATAAATAAACAAATCAGTTTTCTTTTAAAGTGCTCCCTAAATGGATATTTGATTAACAGTCTGAACAGGTGTTATAAACATGCCATTCAATGCGGACAGCTTATCTGTTAGAACATTGCCGCTAATCCGATGTTGTTGCGTAATGTTATTTTAACTATCAGATAAAGATCGTCGTGTATTCGCTTCACAGTAAAAATTATTTTATAAAATGTCGTTTTTTAGGGTTATTATTATTATTTATTTATTAATAATGAAATGATAACTCAACTTGTTCTATTATGTACTTGATTTACTAATAAAACGATATACATTTACTTATTAAAAAAAAGTTATTATATAATCCATCACTACCTGCGTGCTTGCAGAAAACTATACGGACCGCCAGACATGGAGTAATGTACGCTGTCGAACTCACCTACCTGCGTGCCTGCGGAAAACTACTGAAATATCGAATGTGTTCATCGCGTTGTTTTAAATTGTTATTTTATGCCAAATAAATAAACAAATAGACTCTACGGACATTTCTTCGTGTTGTCATACGCTGTTATGTTAATGTACTTTATAAAATATATAAATAAAGAATGCTTTCATTGTCGTTTTAGGTAACTAAACTACTGAATTATCGTATGTGTTCATCGCGATGTTTTACACTATTATTCTACGTTATTTTATGCCAAATAAATAAACAAATAGACTCTACGGACTTTTCTTTGTGTTGCTTATACGCTGTTGTGTTTATGTACTTCATAAAATATATAAATAAAGAATGCTTTCATTGCTTATACGCTGTTGTGTTTATGTACTTCATAAAATATATAAATAAAGAATGCTTTCATTGTCGTTTTAGGTAACTAAACTACTGAAATATCGTATGTGTTCATCACGTTGTTTTACACTGTTATTCTACGTTATTGTATGTCAAATGAATAAATAGGTCAGAAAAATTATTTCTTTTTAGTTTTTTGTTACTACTCTAGTGTCTAGATTATAAGTTTAATCATCGACGTGATAAATATCCTCTTATTAAAAATTATATAATGGTCACCAATTAAACTACTCAACTAGTGTTCCGCTAGTATGGGGGCGAAACGACCAGGTGCGAAACGACCAGGGCGGAAACGTCTTGGGGGCGAATGCAACCCTGCGCATGTTGTGAGAATGTGAAAATATCAAAAGAAATGTGCATGTCTATATTTGCTATGGGGAGAAAGTGGCTGACTTCAGTACATTGCTTAGTGCGCTACCTATATAAGAACCACTTTCTTATATTAAATCTTAATATAATAACCATTTGAAAAACAAAACAAAACACAATGACTCTTTATTGATAAACTTGTTTTGTAACGGAACATTTTATAATATTAGAAAACTACCATACCTTTTAGATTCGCATAATATATTTGTAGTCCATTGTGAACAATTTATACAGACGTTACTGTCATTTCGGCATAAAATGTGTTTAAAATGCCACCATGAACAATAAGTCTTCCGACAACGCATTGCCCTGAACGTAATTGATTGCCATGAACTATGTCGTACACAACTGTCATGTCAAATTTTTTTTTTTTTACTGGGGTCTATTTACGCTAGCTTTCTAAGCTCACTGTTGATCCCAATTTCTTTCGATAATCTGTACATCGTGGAAATAAACAAGCAGTCGTTAGTCAATTAGGCTTTTTTTCTAAATAAAGGGAATGACCACTCATCATCGTTATATCTTCGCCTGTGGTCCCATCTGGGCCGCCAACCAGCTTCTTCCAGGCATCTAGGTTCTGGGCGAGTCTCTCACGCTGCTCCCATGTGTGGCCCATCTGTTTAGCATCTGCATACAAGGCACGGTGCCAGGTGTTTCTAGGCCGCCCTCTCTTCCTTTTCCCTTATGGGTTCCATGTGAGAGATTGCATTTTCGTATTGGATGCAGGCTTGCGAAGGGTGTGGCCTATCCACCGCCAACGTCTCTGAAGGATGTCTTTTTCAACTGGCTGCTGTTCTGTTCTTCTCCATAATTCTTCGTTGGAGATCTTGTTCTTTCGATAATCTGTACATCGTGGAAATAAACAAGCAGTCGTTAGTCAATTTGGCTTTTTTTCTAAATAAAGGGAATGACCACTCATCATCGTTATATCTTCGCCTGTGGTCCCATCTGGGCCGCCAACCAGCTTCTTCCAGGCATCTGGGTTCTGGGCGAGTCTCTCACGCTGCTCCCATGTGTGGCCCATCTGTTTAGCATCTGCATACAAGGCACGGTGCCAGGTGTTTCTAGGCCGCCCTCTCTTCCTTTTCCCTTATGGGTTCCATGTGAGAGATTGCATTTTCGAATTGGATGCAGGCTTGCGAAGGGTGTGGCCTATCCACCGCCAACGTCTCTGAAGGATGTCTTTTTCAACTGGCTGCTGTTCTGTTCTTCTCCATAATTCTTCGTTGGAGATCTTGTTTGGCCAGCGGATCTTGAGGATCTTCCTGAGGCAGGTGTTGATGAATGACCACTACTGAACTATGTCTAACGCCTCTAAACAAGTGCTGCATATTTCCAGAAGGTTAAACACCATAATAAAACACATTGAAACGATGGGTATACGATATAACATGAAAGCGATTAGTTATCTTGTTCAACAATTGGCCTTTTTGAAAATGAAATATAATATAATTGTTCCAATTGAATTTTTTGACCGTGTTTGCCTTATTCGATTGGCACACTTGACCTGTTGAGTGAAAATTGTGAAAGCAAGATATACATGCAAAACGTGCTCCACGTACGTTTTTAAAATATCAGTGGTTTGCAGCAAAACACGTGGTTTAAGAATTGTGGGACACTTCCGGCAAATTTTCACGATGGCGGACGCAGGGTTTTTCAAAGTATTGATTCGTGTTGTTCTTTTGTTTAGACGAACACTAAATTCAGTTCATTTTGTGATTATTGTCTACATAATTATCATGTATTCAATAAGGGTAATGCAGACTTATGACATAACAATGCTAACAATCACCAGAGGCAGAGTTTTCAATCATCAAATTTCCTTGCGAACTTTCGATTTACCACTGGACTCGTAGTCGTAACACATATCGTCGTTCCCGTGCATTACTTTTCATATAGATATATACTGAATGTTAAGTCACATTTGTATTTGAATCTTTTTAAGTAGCATGTAAAACATTGTTACACACTTTGAGATCATGAGTACTCACTCCATAACACCACTGGGAGTCCATATGCACCCCTTCATAAACACAACTGCCTTTCTCTGCAGCTGATCAATGGGACATCTTTAAACGGTTTACGGAGGTTTCGTCACATTGAATTTTCTGTAGAAAACGGGTAGAGGGTTCGTCACAATGGTAATATATAGGTGTGAATAATACCGGGAAACTTTAGCACCTTTGATTGACACCTTTCTTCTGTTATCAATCAACATGTTTTTTTTCTTTTCTGATAAATACGATACATTGAAGTATTTAGTTAGTATACACATGCAATAAAATGACATTATACAATGTTGATTATGATTCACAAAAACCATTAATTCAAATTCAACACAATATTACACAATACATTAACATAAAAATCTCCTTAATGAACGGTATAATAATATACAGGGGACAAAAATTCCACTCGTCCGCTCGTATTGACAAGTGAAATCTTGAAAGGACGAGTGAATTTCCCTAAAGCTCTCGTTCTACAGGACGAGTGAAAAGAAGCTAATGTTAAAAAATAAATTTTCTGACCAGTAAGACTATTTTCCATTTAATAAAATCATTTTCTAAAAGCATATCTATTTCGAAAGTAGAATGCGAATGAACCGGAAATTGTAATTGTAAATTTTATACAGCAGGTGCGCGTTGTTATGCGAGACTTGTGTCCCGAGTAAATATTGGCTTTTTGGTGTAAGCTTTGCGCGTACATGTTGACAGGGAACCATGCGACTGCAGTCACTGTTAGTATTGACTTTTAAAGAATTATTTAAGCGCGAAGTACGGTTTTAAACCAGATTTAAACCAGTCTGAATTTCGTTTGAAAAATGTCTGACATGCGAGCGTTCTTAAAAGGGGGCGGGGGCGATGTTCAAACGTCCGAAACGGAAAGCACGCGAGCATTAGAAAAAATTATTTATTTTGTGTTCCTCATAAATAAAGTAACTTATTTCACTGCTTAGCAGTGATATACTTTAGGAAATTTTATAAGTCATATCAGCCCTTTGCAATCTTTATTTCACACATATTTGAAGGACAAGTGCGTGTGTTTGCTGGACAAGTGAAAATTTTAATGCACTCGTCCTGCAGGACGAGTGCAGTTTATGAATATTTTTGTCCCCTGATATACTTACCTTTACACAACACATACATTTATTTGCAAGCAATATTACACACACAAAAAATTGCATATAAAACAAAAAGATACAATCAAATACAAATCTACTCAATAAACGGTATAATAATATACTTACCTTTACACAACACACATTTATTTGCAAGCAATATTACACCAAAAATAAATATTTGCATATAAAACATAAAGATGCAATCAAAAACAAATCAACTCAATAAATGGTATAATAATATACATACCTTTACACAACACATACATTTATTTCCAAACAATATTACACCAAGCATAAATATTTGCATATAAAACATAATTAAATACAAATTTACTCAATAAACGGTACAATAATATACTTACCTTTACGCACCACATACATTTATTTCCAAACAATATTACACCAAAAATAAATATTTAATATTTCACAGATCCCAGCGGCAGGAAGTACAGCGTCAGAAACAATGTTGATTGCAAATCATCCAATGTTGTGTACGCGGTCAACTGTCATAGCTGTCGCAGGTTGGTGTATGTGGGAGAGACCGGCCAGGTTTTTTTTTCCTTCTTTGGGACCCGCCGAAAATCGGCCCTTTCCCCTCGGATTTTTTTTCCCCTCAGCTGGTTAATTTTCCCCTAGATTTCATTTTCCCCTAAAAAAAAAAAAAAAAAAAAAAATTTTTTTTTTTTTTTTTTTTTTTACCTTTAAATATATAAGTTAACCTGATCCACTGTAGAAAATAGAAAAATCTTGCATAATTAAATTATCTGTTGCCTTGAATTTGTTTTAAAAACAGTAAAATATGTTAAATGGATTATTTTAGACTTTCCTTATTTTCCCCAAATTCCAGCTTTTCGCACGATTTTTTCCCCAAAAATTCGATGTTTCGCGCGATTTTTTTCCCCTCAAAAAAGGCCAGGCCCTTTCCCCAAAATCAGATAAAAACCCCTGCCGGCGGAACTCTGTACCAGCGACATCTATTGAATCTGTCGCGTGTTCGCAGCACAGTGATAGTGTTTTTCCCAGGAGGGAAAAGGGGCATGGCACATTACTTTCAAAAAGGGCATTTTAGCGCGCAGTTTAGGCAAAAAAGGGCAAAAGCGTTCCCTGAATACCTGAATTACGGGGAAACATGAATCGCATCAGAAGCAGTTGTGAAAAAATAACATATAAACAAGCACATTTAATGGTAATAGATGTATTTAACTTACTATGATTTATATTAATATATTTACCTTGCAATGTACATTTAAGTTCCATGCTGTTTCAATAAACTGTACAGCACGACAAACATAATAAAGCAATATATGCATACGAATCTGATTATACACAGATCCACTAACATATAAATGAAACCATGTTTGTCTTATCCCATTTTCTAACAACAATCTCGACAGATGTTTAAAATAACATTGTTAATTGATCTCTAAGAATATGCAAACACTCGTTTCCGTGACATACATCCACCGAGTAGATTACAAATAAATTAATAATGTTGTTGCTATCTAAAACATTTTTATGCATCATTGATTATTACAGACATTTCATTAATTCCTTCTTAATGTATAATCTCCATCGTTAATTCGATCGTTTACGACGTTATTTGCCATTATTGCAGAGTCACAATTTAATTCGTATAGTCCACCATGTTGATAAAATGTCAAATGATGTAAGCGGCAGATGCGCATAGCAACGTTAAATCGTATACGCGATTCGCATTTTGTTAAATTGGTATACGTCTCAGTAATTATTTCAATAATTAGATCTAATTATCTTAAAGACGAAAACGATAAAGAATAAATTTGTTTGTGAATTTAAATGTAATTATGCGTAAAAATATATGTTTTATATAACTGAGTAATGCATGCAAAGCACAATTGCCACGAGAATAACATCGAGTTTTTCATCAAAAGTCTCCGAAGTAATGATTACATAGTGGAGGAGTACACATTGCCGAGCATAAAGTGCGCTTGGTATTACATAGCCTCCGGCATTATCGATTGATACTGACACGGGGTTATTCACGCATGACTAATTCACAGCTTTGGAGCACTCAGTAAGACCTACCTGTAAATCGAGCACTGTTATAGATTAAATCTTCTCAATTAAATATAGTCGATTAGACGTTGACGTCTCTTGAGTAAATCAAGCACAGTCGGAGCGTCACAGACAATCAAGGAGGCTGATTTTGCAGACCAAGTTAGATCGTAAGGCTATAAAGATGTTATCGATAAAGGCCCGTGGCGAAATTTGCCATAGAAAAAAGGGCGCGTGGCGAAATTTGCCTTTGAAAAGGGCAGCGTGGCGATCCGGGAGGGCGGCGTGGCATTTCGCCAAGCTAAAATGGCCTGGGAAAAACACTAAGTGACCCGGTAGCTGAACATTTCTACACCGACGGACATTCCATGGTTGATTTCCAAATAATGGGACTCGAAAAACTCAGCGGGTCGGACGAGTACCGCAAAACCATGGAACAATTGTGGAAGTCAAAACTAAGGACATACCGACCATATGGCATCAACGTGCAAGAATAAACATTAATAAAAGGGCGCGTAAACAACGTTGACGCCGGAAATGCACGACGTCATTTCCGTTCATAATAAAACATCTGAAAATAAAAAATGGCCGCTGATGAAGACCGTGAGGTCGAAAGCTTCGGCAAAAAATAATACAGCGTTTTTGTTTAAATACAACAAGGCTAATAGAGACTATATATATATATAACAGAATTACATCAATTGTTCTTTGAATAAAAGCATATCTTCAACATCGTTGTTAGTCCTAACTGTTTGTCTATAGGCGCTCCAGTTCTCCAGCTTCCACATGAATCCACGTGTGCTCAACGTTAGTGACGACATTCAGAAGAATAAGCCAACCTGGAATAAGCAAAAATTATGACATATGCGTAAAGAACCTTTTAGTTATTGTATTTTTAACCAGGTTTTCCGAAGGAAAAAACTGGTTATTAGATTGGCGAATGCGGGCGGGCTGGCTGGCTGGCTGGCGGGGGGGCGGAACAAGCTTGTCCGGGCCATAACTATGTCGTTCATTGTCAGATTTTAAAATCATTTGGCACATTTGTTCACCATCATTGGACGGTGTGTCGCGCGAAATAATTACATTAATATCTCCAAGGTCAAGGTCACACTTTGAGTTCAAAGGTCAAAAATGGCCATAAATGAGCTTGTCCTGGCCATAACTATGTCATTCATTGTGAGATTTTAAAATCATTTGGCACATTTGTTCACCATCATGGGACGGTGTGTCGCACGAAAGAATCACGTCAATATCTCCAATGTCAAGGTCGCCACGACTAAAAATAGATTTTTTTAAAAACAAACTTACAAAGGGGGTTAATTTTGTTTGTTCATTTCAAAAGTTCAGTTTCAGTTTTCTCCCTTTATCAGATTTTTTTTTCACAATGAAAACCTGGTTTTGTGACAATTATGTCCTTTGTTTATAATATATAATGTTATTAACAATAGAAGACCATTGAAAATATGTGTATACCGTAAATAATTATGAGGTAAGTAATAATTATTATTAGTACTTCTTCAGCCTGTAGCATCGTCTGTTCGATTCGCCGTGCCGTATTCTGAAGCCATGATTGGATTTTGTGGTTGCAATGAAACAACTCCCCTATTATATACTCTTGTTTAACAGACGTTATTTACTCTATATGTATACAGTGCCTTCCCCAGGAATTTTTTCAGGCGCCCCGGGGCCAAGCGGGGGTGGGTTCAGGAGTGGTGTCCCCTCCTGACGTTGATTTTTATTTTAAATTAAACGTGTCAATTCACGTTCTGTGGTGCGTTATAACTTAAAGAAAAACAGCGTCAAAAGACGTCATTTGGTGCACTATGACTCTTCAAAAAAATCCCCCAGTCATTTAAAAAAAATTTTTTTATATTGTTTAATTGTTTTAAAACTTTTCCGCACAGATAGTAAAATCCCGACTCGAACGATTCCCCAATACATCCGTTTCAACCCAACTCTATTACTGTATACTTACTTTTTCAAGTTTCTATTTATTACCCGATAATCCCGTTTACTCCGTTTTTATCAGTTTACTCCGTTTTTATCAATCTCTTTCTGGTAAATATTTACGATAAAAGCTTTCAGTTATTTCTTTAACACAAACCTTGCCATTTTTTAAGTGACTATTTATAGATTTGATGAAATATTGCCTCTGAATATGCGTCAATCCCCTGACCTGTTGTGCGCTTGTTAAAACGCTCGATACACGCCATTTGTATGCAATAGACGCGACGTTGTACATGCTGCATAATTTTTGCACTCTTTTTAATTGAGAAAGATTCGACACAAAATAAATTTGCACTGCTAATTTGAAGCAAAAATATTTAACGTTGCGGTAACATTTATATTCGGAAGTGTGTTTCGGATCAAAAACGCGCTAACATCGACTTACGGGAATGGGTTTCGGATTACAAATTTAATTATTCCCATTTGAGATTTCAACAAATATTAACCGTTGCGTTATAAATTCAACGATAATTTGTTTAAACACTTTACGAGTCGAATAAATGTTTTGACGGAATTTTGCATGAAATTCACGTTGTCCACGAGGATAAGGCCGGTTGCCATCATCAGTCTTCTAACTATCGATTATCGGACGAAACATTTACAATTGTGCGTAATTAATTCAACGAAAATTTGTTAAAGCGCATAACGTGTCGAATAAATGTCAGAAAAACGAGGTGAATCAGTTCTTTAAATGGACATGTTGAAATATACATGTACTGGAATTAAATAAATTGTTATCACATAATTGTAACCGGGAGTCATTTGCACAACTTACTCGCTATAATAATTAATTGTTTACCACTTGCAATTAATTTCTCGTATTAATTATGAGTCATAGGTAACACTTGTTTACTGTAAAAAGGTGTGATGATGATGCCCGAAACCGTCTTTAATGTTCTTTACTGTACTAATTACCGGTTTTATATTACTCAAATGGTACAACTTCTTGCTAATCAAGCTGCCATAAACTCTTACCTATACTTCATGCCCGACGTCAATCAAAAATAATGGTCGATAGTTAACCCCGCCCTCATAAGCATTCGCGTAACCGATTGGACGATGAACTTCACAGTTTGACGACTGGAAAGTTACCAGATACATCCTTTTCAGCATTTAAATGACCGTGTAATGTGGCTAGAATAATCGATACGCGCGTCATGCTATTCTCTTATCAGTGGATTATCCATTACCCCATGTGGTGTTTATGGCGATTACTTGTGAAAGTAGGTACCGAGTGCTCTTTTAAAACAGGGAATATTGATACACTGATAGGGAAACCTTGATTTTTTTGGACAATCTCCACTTTCTTTTACTGAAAAATATACTGATCGGAAAATTTCAAGCGCCCCGGGGACTCTGATTTCGTAATTCAAGCGCCCCGGCAAGGGGCGTTTAAATGCCTGGGGAAGACCCTGGTATAAATACACACAGTTTGTATAATCCACGCCGCCAATTTAAGCCAACTTCTTTAATTGCAAATTAAAGGCGTGTGTCGCTAATTGATTGTTTGCAATGCACTAATTAATATGTTTGCACTATCAAGTAATCAATAATTGAAATATCTTATAATCGTAGATTGGTAGTCAATAGTGTGTGGACGTGTTTTCATGTGCTCCACAAATATGTGTTTTATTCATATATTACGCGCACAGAAAAAGTTGATATTATGGTAGAAAAAAGGATAATATGCAAAGTGTAATGCAAGTGTTACATTTTTCGCATAAAATCAACAGTAAAGACAAAAAAGTTACTTTTTAAAGCATATTTATTAAAATCATAGGACATTAATTATTGCCTGTTACATGTGAATATATTTCTATTTAACTATAAAATAACACTGACAAAATTTTACAGTTTTAGCTGGTACTACAACTACTAAAATAAATACGCTTCATTATAACAAACAGTACGCTGTTTAACCTAAGTCAAACATAAATCATTTAAATAATATATACAATTAAAACCATCATTTGTTACAAAACTCAACTCAATAACGCTAAAAAATGACATAAAGAATCATATATCCCAATATATTTATTTACAACATCATATTCAATTGCAATATCATTTTAATCTATACAATATATCAGTGTGACGAAACCTCCACTGCCCTCCTTCATAATATCAGTGTGACGAAACTGCATTGTGACGAAACCTCCATCACCCTCTTTAAACAGACGTGGTTTCAGACAAATTGAGGAAAAGAAAATGAATAAATTTCATAAACACAGGACCTGAATGGCAACGTACGGACGTTACCTTTGCATGCACCTTAAAAAACATGACTAAATTTCAACACACTAATTCTTGTAACCATTTTTATGCTGAAAATGTTCAGCATTGTTTTGACTTGGGCTACATCACTAATCAGATGTGCAAGAGATGTGTGTACTGCGACCTTACCCATAGTGACTCTCTAAAGCGATTGTTTTGCCCAATTGGGAAAAATACCGGTACCAACCTAATTGGGTAAAATTAGCTTGAGAAAAGTGGGAAATTTGCGTCGTGAAGTCTTTGATTTAGAAATTGGTGTTTTTGATTTATACATGTATAAAGATCAAAATCTACTTAAAAACGCACAATCAATGATTTGTTGGTTTTTCAAGTCTACCAAATTATGTCTCTCTTTTTCATGTGTTGAACAAATTTCAATTATCTTTGATTTGTGTTGTTCACAGAGATGTCTACAAACCTCTTGGCACAGCAGAATTAAAGATGCTGATGTGTGATGGGAAAGACTGCTTCTGTTTGTTGTACAAAGATTGTTTGTGTAGCAAAACTTTGTCAATGGAATGCATCTTTGTGACTGAATACCAGAGTTCCCTCTGGGCTTTAAAAAGTTGTCGCTACTTACTTTTGCCAAATTTAAAAAGTTGTCGCCACACTAGGGCTACATTTGGGCAATGAAGATCATGTTATTATAATACAAACAAAAACTGAGCAATTTACAGTATGTTAAATGAACTGATTTAATAGCAGTATTATTAATAATAACAACACATTTAACATTGATCATTTAATAAAGGCACATTCAATCAGTTGTAAGTCTTGTTGATTGACACCTTCTTAGCAGCCTGAATATGTTACCACAGTTTGGGTGCTTCAGCAGCTTTCTGGTGATCTGAAAATTCAAAAAAGAAAAAATATAATACTAATAATAATCAAATAATGTGTAGTATATAAATAATATAAATGTGTGCTAGCATATGACCTACTACATAGAGCCCAAAGCACAACAGTCAAATAAAATAAGCATGTGTGTACATCAAATGTGTCAAATTGATTTTCATGTGCTTTACTATGTTTATCTTTTTTAAAACAGTACATCCGGTAGTGAATGATTTGATTAGTTTTGAGGATATGAAGAGTTCACACAGCATAGATTGTGTGTTGGAAATCATATTGAAGGAATGGAAATTCTGATTAACAACTGTCTTTGTTTTGTTTTTGTTTGTTTGCAGGTGAATGTTAACGGGGGAACGTTTGCATTTTTGAATGAGTCTCAACATAATCAGAATTTAACATTCACTTTCTAAAAGTCTTTATACACTCTAAACTTGCCATTTAGACGAGTAAAACAGAAATATCATGTCATGTTTAAATAGAACCAATACATGTTAAATGTTTAATTATTTTCAATATTACTATAATTACACCGATTTTTCTAAAAAACAATCAATACTTAATACCTTTTTGATTGTCAACGTAACGGTCTTGAATAGACTTCAAACACTGTGACAAACACTTCACATTTAAGCGCAAAGTCGTTATATTTCAATGTTGTCTTATCTCTGAAGCAATAAAACTGCCGGCCAATTAAGATAACTTGTAACAACACCCCAGATAATCACCATTGCATGCCACTTTGCGACAGTCGCATGCTCCGTTGATTTCAGCAGTGTGGCTTACATCACGGAAATCGATTGCATAACGACTGCCATAAAGCGGCTTGTAAACAGAGCGTCTTATGTCATTTGAAGGAAATATTAAGCAGAAAAAATGAGGATTTTCAAAAAATCGCCATTTGCGAAAATTAGTCGCCAGAATATTTATTTTGGCGCCAATGGCGATCGACAGCGGGAACCCTGGATGACCACTTCAGTGCTCACACTGGCCTTCAGAAAATAATAGCCATAATTTTTTTCCTTTAAAAAAATAATAGCCAAAACAGACGCGGACTTTTCCGCAAAATGGTACTGAAGGCAAAAATAAAAAAACAATGAATCTCATTTTATCTTTATTTTATCAAATGTATATCTCTTGGATTTAATTTATAATATATACTTAAAACAAGCATAATATCGGTGTCATTTTCTTATAAAATATTATCATGGCTTTACAATAAAGAATACAATCAAGGTTGTGGGTGTGACTTAACAAACCAGACATCAGCTACAGTTACATACAAATATACTTTAAAACAAAAAGATAAATACTTTTATTAAAGTACTATTAATAAAATAAAAACTGCCTTTTCAAATTGTTCAATTTTTAAAGACCGTCTAGGAGCAAGTTCTGGTTAGTACATGTACCAAACAAAATATTGTCAACCAGACCATTGGTAACACCGCATATGTATTCGTCATTCTATACAAAAAATGTTATAAAGAACGCCGAAAATAAATAAAAATGGACAAACAGTACCGTTTCCGAAAACGCCTGTGTCCGAAAACATGTCGAGATACCTCTTTTGCACATGCAAATAAACTGACTGCAGAAAATAAAAACCCGTAACCTTGCAAATATGCAATCAATATAGGTCGAAATACTCATTGATACATAATTTAAAATTTCGAGAAGGTGGACATTTAATTTGCAACATACGTAGAATGGTACGGTTTTCAAAAAGTAGCGAAAACGTGAATAATTGCAACATTGCAAAACTCAAGTTTACTTAATACCTTTGAGAAGTGTCGAATGTTTTTAACGTTAATTAGTATTTTGAGCGACAAAAACACATTAAAGAAAAATAACAAAATTGGCTTTTTTATAATAATTAAAGCAGACGACAATAAGCGCCCGCTGACTAAAGCAATGACTGTATCATTTGAGCAACGTAAACAAAATAATTACAAAAAAAATTGAAATCATTATCACACATCAAGAAATATTGATGCAGACAAGAGATAGCGGTAATGACGGGGATAATAAGTTGATGTTGATTAAACAATTATTTTATCAAGAAATGTTCAACGTAATCTAATTGCAGGAAAAAAACGGCGTGAAAAACTAAACCAGCCGACATTATTTGCGGTGATTTTCAATATTGACGCTTAAATAATAATTGGCAAAAAAATAACGAAAATCTAACAGTTACCGATAATTTGTAAAGAACTGGGAGATTAAAGACGTTTTTTTTCCGAAATATATCACTTCTGTCGGACACTGATTCAGAAAAATGCTCTAGGTGATGTCACGGAGGATATTGACACGCGTATGACTGTACACCGGGTCGAGTGTGTACACAGGTAATCGTGTTATCGATTTTTCCTGCTTGATGGCCCGATTTACAGGCGTTTCGTATCGCCGATAAACTTGTAAAGGCAAATTTATTTTTGATGTAAAAGATTAAATAATCGTCATTTTTTCTAGACAATTTTAAGAAATAATAGCCAGTTGGGTTAAATAATCGCCATTGGCAATAATGTCTGGCAGCAGCGTGAGCACTGACTTTTATTTTTTTTCGTGTAGTATTTTACTATTTAACAGTCTTTTCTATACCGTTGGTCCTTGGATTTTTCCGATTATAATTTGGGAAATCTGGATATTTTACTTATATTGCAGGACCTTGTTGCCGGTAATAAAATTATGGCGAAAATGGAATTCCGTAAGCTATTTGCAGAAACGTTTCAACGTTTGTAAAGTCAAGTTTTTAAGGCTTCATTTCGAACCCATAGATAATCATGGGCAGCAAACAGCATAAAACCTGAACAGGCTGTGAGTTATTCACAGGCTGTTCTGGCTTTATGCTGGTTGCAAAAGCCATTTTCACTTTGCTTCTGATGGGGAAAGGGTTTAATAGTTTATTTACAATAAAATATTGTTAAAAAATACATTTTTGTCTTAAATGATCATTTTTCTTTTTGGGCTGGAAATGATCATGAGTCAGGGCCGGCAAAGACTGCATGATTATAGGATCTCCTGGCTGGAAATAAATTTTAATTTTAGGAAGGACTGGTATTACTATCATGACTCATTTTAGTTAAAACAATAATCCGGTTAGAAAACGAGAACTGAAATCAATTGTAAAATACACCTGAAACGGAAACAGTTCTATTGATTGAATGTGCTGTTTAAAAAAAAAAGGAACTAATTATGCGCTTGGTTACACACAACTAACTGATTTGAACTGTTCACTCGCTTTGAGTTTGATTTTAGACCTAAACCGTGGCAACTTACCTTCACTTTAGGAATTTCTTCTGACACAAAGTGAGAGATTTAGCATTGCTTGATTGGGAAAGTACTGTTTACTGGTACTCAATAAGGACATAGAAGAAAATGCTGCATGATTAGTGTATGTCTTTTCTGATTTTTTCCTGTTTGCTTGTAAAACATAGTAATTATTTTTCAGGGCACAAGTGCAGACCAAGACAACAGATTTGCTGACAAGAAGAAGAAGTTAATGAAACAGATGAAATTTTCAGAAAATGTTGAAACAAAGGTTGGTAAAATTGACAATTTTTTACTCTGCAGGGCTGTTTACAGAACTATTTGAGATGTGGCAACACATGGATATTTTTTGATATAGCACTGAAGACTCCCACCTAAACATTTAAGTTACGGAAAAAACAATATTTTAAAACACTTCTCTTTGTCTGACTTTGGATTGTTAATACTGTTTGTTATCTCACAGCCTGCAACATGTATGCTTTCATAAGCCTCTGTTTCCTTTACAAGTAAGTTTAGTTATGATTGCTGTTAATTTCTTCATCTGCTACCTGTGAGTAACTTTAATACTTTTATTTGGAGTTTGAAAAGGATTTCACCTAAAGAAAGTCAGAAGGTGTTGTCAGCAAAGAATGGTAGTGGTCGAATCTGACCTACAGGAGCCGTTTATAGTGTTAATTAAACAAAAGTCTGTCTCATTTCGAGTGCAAATACAATATCTTAACTCTACATATTCTCTGCCATCTGTTAGATGAAGGTTTAAAGGTTAAAGAGGTTGATTTTGATCTCTTGCTTAAATGCATGTACATGTGTATTAAAGATCATAAAGCGCAAGCATAAATCATTAAATATTAGTACAATTTTTAATGTTACAAAGTTTTCTAATAGTAATGTCATCAGTAAACAATTATTTTGGTTATTAAGTAATATTTATTTCTTAATATGGTTTAAAAAGATTTGTTTGTGTTGTTGATGACATTCCATGTGGTAACTCATAGCACTTGCATTTTATTGCGTTGGCACTGAACTTAAATAAGCCTCTGCAATGTTTGTTGCGTGAACAGGTTGACATGACCAAGGTGAATGTGGACACCATGAAGCCATGGATTGCCACAAGAGTGACAGAACTTCTAGCTGCGGAAGACGATGTGGTCGTCGAGTTTGTTTATAACCAGCTGGAAGCAAGGGTAATACAATATAGTCCTGTTGCTTAAAGTTTTTAGTCACTTATGATTTGTGAGATATGAAACTGTGTGCATTTAAGTGAATGTTGTTGTTCATACTTACTGGTATATTTTATGCTTCATGAAATTGCTTGGTGAAGTACATTTTAATAGGAAAAGACAAATTTTGCAGATGTATTTAAGATATTTTTTTTACAAATTCTTGTTTATGTTTCTGTATATGTGCAAATACATGTACATTGTATTTGCAAGTATGTAACGATATATGTAGTTAGTTATGAAGATGTAGAGTACATGTTTCAGACTTTGTTTGCTCAGATTTCTCTGTTGATATCTGCCAGAAAATTGTGCTTATGATCAGATGCTGTTTCCCTAATAAGAATTTCTAAAGATTGAGCACCTTGTAGTGAGTTAACATTGGAATTTTAAATGGTTTTATTCTTTGCGCATAAATGAACCATTGTCGGTCAGTATAGTATTTTTCAATGTGAATTCAATAGAAACATTATATTATATTCCAAATCTTTCTATTTGTGCCTACAGTGACTTTCAATAATTGTGTTGCTAACTTGCAACAATATATTAGGTTGAAAAAAAGAATAGAAACAGGTTTATTGTGCAGTGTGTCTATTAATACTTACTAAAGAAAATATATTGATATCATAAAACAATTGTAAAATTTGTAATTTTAACAACTGACATTTGTAGAATTGAAATATTTTGTAACTCTTTCACGGACCTTGTACTTATTTTTGACTATTTCCTTTAATATCAGAGCTGATCTTTAATAATCGATCGCCTTGATGAATTTCGAGCCCATGGAACATTGATCAAAAGCAAGGTCCAGATAAAATGAAATATCAAATTTGGAGCATCGCTTGAATGCCACCCTTTCATTGGTTTGTATTCACTTTATTAAATTTATTTTCTGTAATCGTGTCTTCTTTTGTAGTGAAAGTGTGTTTGACAAATTGAAGGCAACCGGATTGGGAAATTGGGAAACTTCTATATTAGAGGGCATTCACTCTTGTCTCCTGAACAGCTGTTTTAATTGAAAAGAATATCTAAGAAATATCTTATTTGAAAATCTTTCGACAATAAGTGCGAAAATATGGAGAATAAAAACAAACATACAAGTGTCTTATATAAGTAGTGTAAACTTTAATTACTCCTTATTGTCTGGTATTTGTTTTAAAAGGTTGTGGCCCTAGAATTGTTGTGGTGATGTGCATCTAGGGTCTTCAAGCATGAGGTAAGACTTGAGGAACGATGCCTTTCTATGGGCATCATTTGCCCAATGTTTGGTGGAAAATGTGACGCTTATTTTGATTTGACTGTATAGGAATATAAATATGCTGCATCGTTACAAAACTGTCAAATTTGGTGTGTGATTTTCATGTATCTCTTTATATAATAATGAAACAAGTAAAGGAACAAAAACATTAATTTGCTCTCAATTTCTCTCAACCATTGAAGCATTTTTTGGGGAAAATGGTAAATGTATGCCTATATTGATCATTATGCTTTTGTTCATATCTCTCAAAACGATTGCTCTTATCAAGTTATTTGATGTTTGGGTTTGCTAGCTATTTGTATTCTCACAGTACAAACCTGGTCAATTGGTTGATTATGTTTTACCTTTAACAGTTGTCTCTAAAAACACTTTCTTAGCCTTTAGCTCCAAAGAAAAGGCCAACCTGTTGCCATTACAGTTACTTATGCATGCCATCTTCCCATGTTTCGTTGTAGTTTCCCAATGCAAAGGAGATGCAGATAAACCTGACGGGTTTCTTGAATGCCAAAAATGCAAGGATTTTCATGGGCGAATTGTGGGAGCTGCTGTGCAGTGCGCAGGAGAACATTGGCGGTATCCCAGCAAAGTTTGTCGAGCAGAAAAAGGAGGAGATTAAAAAGAGACAGGTTGATTTCAATGTTATTGTACAACTCTTGCAGTGTATCTTACGCCCTAGTTTGAAGATGCATAAGCATATGAACCATACTGTATTGACTATTTGATGGTAACCTTACTGGTATATAGATCGTTAAATTTCGGTACTGGTCATGAATTTCTTTGTCCTGATAAAAAGCGGGCAAAAATTGGCGTGGGTGTATTTATTTGTAAAAAAAATTTCGTAGCCGGTACAACATTGCGATAATTTAATTTCCGTTAAAAGTTTCGTTGTAAATTTCAACAAAAGTACCGCGGTATCTCGCGAATTATGTGGCATTGACATTTCCTATTAATAAAATATAATTCAAACACACGGTATCGTTACCGTTACGCTAAGGGTAAATTCGAATCTATGCACAATGTAATTTATATGTTTTTCACGGCAAGAATTTTTCATTTTAGCTGATTCACGAGGGATCGTACATGAAAATAAAAAACATAATTTACATTTTGGTTTTTATGATAAATACACAGATACTTATGTTGTAATGAAAACGTTTTTTGTATAATTGGTTTGCAATTATAACAAAACAAATATGTAGCAGCGCTGTATATAAAATGAAAGCATTGGGGAAATTTGGCAAGTTAACTGCAATACAATTGAGTTAGACATTTCTTGAGTTATATCGCGCGCCGGATATATCGCGCTCGCGATCTTTGGACCCCACCAACCGCGATATATCGGCGTTGCAGTGTAGTGTTATAGTTTTTATGCCCCCAAAGGAGGGCAAATAGTGATCGCACTGTCCATCCGTCTGTCCTTCTGTCTGTCACACTTTGCGTTTAAGTTTTGAAAAATGTTCATAACTTCTATATCGCTTCAGATGTAACATTCATATTTGGTATGCATGTGTATATGTACAAGGCCTTTCCATACTCACACTAGTTTTGACTCCCTGGACCTTGAACTTAGGGTCCGCGTTTAGGTTTCGAAATATGCGTTTAAGTTTCGAAAAATGCTTATAACTTATATCAAAGTGTTTATTGGGGGCATATGTCATCCTATGTAGACAGCTCTTGTTGATAGTGATTTTATGGGTTGACAAGCGATTTATGTTTTATTGCAGGGCTTAAATTTGTTGTCCATTATTTTCACATTTTTACTGATAAAAACGAAGGCAGGGTAGCACAAAGAGCAGCAGGGCGTTTCCATAATGAGAACCTGTGTTACACCCTGCTTTTTACAGCTAGCTGGAGAAATGATATGCTTATTTAGATTGTGCTATTATGTTCAGAGAAATATTTTAGTTGTTGTTGTTCTTCACCTCTCAAATATTCTTCCAACTTGCTCACCCTTACATAATTGAACAAATGTTATCTAGGAAGTTTTTGAATTTCCATAGTTTCAATTTTGAAAGAGTTGTAGTCAAAACTAGCCCTAAATTGGGCCTAAGTGTCTTTTAATGCAGTACCCCCTTCTTGTGTACATTTCAGGAGGAGCAGGAGAGGATTACAGCCAGTCTGAAGGTCTCCGAGGAACAGATCAGAGCTGCCATCATGAGAGAGAGGGAGAATGCTGAGAAAAGGTATTCAGCACTTACTGGCCTCTATTGTCAAGATTTCTTTGATGTTTGTAAAAGGGGTATGCAACAGATTTATCTGGATAGGAGCTGTGATTTAACGGCACTGTAGTAAACTTGAATTAATGTTATGACCACACCAAGGATTGCTATTGAAATATACTGTGTCAGTGTGTTTTTATTATAGAAAATTCCTCTAAAGAGAATACCTGTGCACAAACTTCAATTGTGATGTAAAATATTCTGTTCTTGTGTAATTTGGCTTGTATAGTGAAAGTTGATGTAAAAATTGACCTTTATAGTTGTATTGTGCTTTTAAAGATTATGTGAACAAAGCATTGAACCCCAATATGATGATACTTATGAAATGAGGTCGGTTGCTGGTGGCCCAAGATATGAGCTTTACTTTGCAAAAACAGGTTTAAATGCATGTGTATACTGAGTTGTCCGAGAAAAGCCTGTGCAGTCTCCATAGGCTTACCAGGGACGGCACGTTTGGCTTGTACGGTATTTTTCGTTAAAAGGAAGTCTTTTTGATTGAAGTGAAAACCCAGCTGAAGCGTAAAGTGTTGTCCCTGACACAGGCTTACCAGGGACAACACTACGCAAAAGAATTAAAACCCGTTTTCCCTGAGCAAGACTTGTGACCTTACTTAAACTATTTTTTGGTTCAATCAATACAATTTAAAATTATTTTCTTCTCCAGGGAGGGTGAAGGTGGCCGCAGGGAGAGGTCTAGATCCCCTAGACGGAGCAGATTTGACAAAAGTGCATCCAGATCTCCTAGGTCTGTGTGGCATGACTTCTATTATAGTACATTTATTATTGTATAGTGGCTGAAATAGTAATAAGGCTTAAATGTGCTAAAAAATAATAGTGCTGAAAAAATTGTGAGTGCCAAGAAATAATGCCAAATAGATTTTTAATTGTACTGGCTCAAATTGTGTGCAGAATGGTTTATATGCATGTTCACTATCCTGAAAAAAAAGGGGATGATACATGTTCTTGTTATGATAAATGCTCACAAAAGTGTGTACATGTGGCAAACATAATTCTAACATCAGAAACAGTGAGCAAGTACACAAACATTAGACGAACATACAGCCACCTTGCCTTCACTTAGTCTAAGGTGGTTAATGCAGGCATTTGTGAAGTATATAATCGGAATTTGCAAATTTAAGGCTTTTGTGGTATTGAATACTATTTTAATAAAAGATCATTATTGATAATGTCAGTCCTGGATTGAGTAGCATGTGTTCTTGTCAAGAGATGTGGACTTGTTTACTTGTGAACAGAAAAAAACTGATCAATTCATAGTTATTAGCTCGGCATTTTCAGAGAAAACCCGAGTTATTGTCATAGCCAGCTTGTCGTCTGCGTCCTGCTAAAACCTTAACATTTTGTTAAGGTTTTGAAATTGGCTCTAAAATCAAATTGCTTCAACCTACAACTTTGAAATTTCATATGTAGATGCACCTTGATGAGTTCTACATGCCACACCCATTTTTGGGTCACTAGGTCAAGGTCACTGACCTTAAACAAAAATATTCTGACAAGTTTTATTTATTCAAAACTGCACCTGTAGCCGAGCGTGGCAGCCATTATGCGGTGCTCTTGTTTTATTGTTGGTCATATTCAGCAATTCTTGACACTGCCAGTTTCCCCTTTTCAGACGAGAGTCAAAGAAGAATGGTGCAGGTGATGGGAACACTATAGACGGACACACTGCTGTACCACTAGTACCTCTACAAGACAAAGAAGTTTCCTCCAATGCTGAACAACTGCCCACAGGCGGAGAGGAAAGAGTGAAAAATGGCGAAAATGATGCCAGCATGGAACGTAGCAAGGAGGACATAACCAACAGACCATCGAAAGAGAGGGACGACAAAAAGAGGCGTTCTGGTTCTCGGGACCGACGCAAGAGGTCAAGGTCAGGGGATAGAGATAGAAAAAGGTCAAGGTCACGAGATCGAGACCAAAGAAGAGATGGTGAAAGAGACAGAAAGCATGGCAGACGATCAAGGTTGGTGTAAAGGCCAAATGTTGCGAGCAGATTGCATGACATAAGTGTGCGTAAAGTTTATTTGTATAAATATTGAAAAGTTCCAGAGAGTAGTAGGTAAGACAACCAATTAATTTATCCTGCAAGGACAGTGAAAGAAAAACGTATTTCTATGATGTGATGTTTAAAGTTATGATTTTAAAATCTTGGCTAGCGCCTTTGTTTTTATGCCCACCTTGAAGTAGGCATCATATAGCAGTCACATATTTCTGTGGGAAATTATTTGTCTCAGTCATAATTGTCCCCTACCGGTTTCACCGGAGGGGACTTATGGTTTGCGCTCTGTGTGTCTGTGAGTCTGTCACACTTTTCTGGATCCTGCGATAACTTTAAAAGTTCTTCATATTTTTTTCATGAAACATGGATAGATGGCAATATGGACATAATGCACGTCATTTCATTTTGTTCCTACGTCAAAAATTCTGGTTGCTATGGCAACAAATAGACTAGAAATCCTGCTGAAAATGGTGTTTTCTGGATCCTGTGATAACTTTAAAAGTTCTTCATATTTTTTCATGAAACTTGAAACATGGATAGATGGCAATATGGAAATTATGCACGTCATTTCATTTTGTTCCTACGTCAAAAATTCTGGTTGCTATGGCAACAATGATTTTTTTTTAAATCCGACAATGGTGGAATTTCTGACAATGGTGGAGCCGGTAGGGGACATTTATTGCTTGGCAATAGACTTGTTTTGAAATGTTTTGCTGACTTCCATATACAGTCCACTCTAGTTATCTCGAAATCGGCGGGAACAAGAACAAATATCGAGATAACGAGAGTTCGAGATATCTGATTTGGCGTTTTCAAAGAAAAAATGAGACGAAAATTTAATTTGTTTTTAACATCTATATACCTGCTAAGTGGTATAACTAAAGCAGGCACTGTTTGGCATAATATTCTCTACTACCCTATCTTATACCTAATATATACGCGTTTTTATGAGATGTGATTAAATTTGCTATTTAAATTCTTAAAATGACGTTTTAAGTGTTACAGAATTGCATGAACACATGCGGTTATCATTTTTCTAAACTGTCGAGTAAACATCTAGTGTTTTTTCCAGGCCATTTTAGCGTGGCGAAAAGCCACACCGCCCTCCTGGATAGCCACTCTGCCCTTTTCAAAGGCAAATTTCGCCACGCGCCCTTTTTTTTCAAAGGCAAATGTTGCCACGCGCCCTTATCGATAACATCTTTATTGCCTTACGATCTAACTTTGTCTGCAAAATCAGCTTCCTTGATTGTCTGTGACGCTCCCACTGTGCTTGATTTACTCAAGAGACGTCAACGTCTAATCGACTATATAAATTGAGCAGATTTAATCTATAACAGTGCTCGATTTATAGGTAGGTCTTACTGACTGCTCCAAAGCTGTGAATTAGTCATGCGTGAATAACCTCGTGTCAGTATCAATCGATAATGCCGAAGGCTATGTTATACCAAGCGCACTTTTCGGTCGGCAATCTGTACTCCTCCACGATAAAATCATTTCTTCGGAGACTTTTGATGAAAAACTCGATGTTATTCTTGTGGCAATTGTGCATTGCATGCATTATTCAGTTATATCAAAACATATATTTTTACGCATAATTACATTTAAAATCACAAACAAATTAATTCTTTATCGTTTTCGTCTTAAAGATAATTAGATCTAATTATTGAAATAATTACTGAGACGTTTACTAATTTAACAAAATGCGAATCGCGTATACGATTTAACGTTGCTATGCGCACCTGTCGCTTACATCATTTTACATTTTATCAACATTGCAGACTATACAGAATTAAATTGTGACTCGGCAAAAATTGCAAATATTGTCGTAAACGATCGAATTAACGATGGAGATTATACATTAAGAAGTAATTAATGAAATGTCTGTGATAATCAACGATGCATAAAAATGTTTTAGATAGCAACAACATTATTTATTTATTTGTAATCTACTCGGTGGATGTGTGTCACGGAAACGAGTGTTTGCATATTGTTAGCGATCAATTTACTCGCAATGTTATTTTAAACATCTGTCAAGATTATTGTTAAAAAATGGGACAAACATGGTTTCATTTATATGTTAGTGGATCTGTGTATAATCAGATTCATATGCATATATTGCTTTATTATGTTTGTCGTGCTGTACAGTTTATTGAAACAGCATGGAACTTAAATGTACATTGCAAGGTAAATATATTATATTAATATAAATCATAGTAAGTTAAATACATCTATACATCTATATACATAAATACATCTATTACCATTAAATGTGCTTGTTTATATTTTTTCCACAACTGCCTCTGATGCGATTACATGTTTCTCCCTAATTCAGGTATTCACGGAACGTTTTTGCCCTTTTTTGCCTAAACTGCGCGCTAAAATGCCCTTTTTGAAAGTAATGCGCCATGCCCCTTTGCCCTCCTCGGAAAACACTAGCATCTGGTAATGTTGCTATTTAAAGTTATGATGCAATTCTGTACAAGTATGCTCCAGAGTGAGATTAGTACATCACATGAAAGAAGAGTAATTGACGTCCAATCAAGACGAGGGTTTTCCATCTGAACATGCGTAAATCACGTTCCGGAATACTGAACTGTACATGTACATTTTGTAGTTCTGCAACTTTGCGACGGTTTATATTCGCAAAAATATAACTCAATGAATTATGGAATGTTGTTTGTAAAAACAATAAGTCTTTTTACAGGCTGTGTATTAATTGCAGTTAAAGTGACAGGCCTTACTCAAGTGTTAATGGCTAACGGCATTACACACATGTGATCATTGATGCAATTAACGGATCAATTATCTACCGCACAGAATCGGGAGCAGCCGGGCGACGAGGGTCGGTGAAGTTTCAAAGAAATTTTTCCTCACCTTTGCCGACTCTGGCACAGTTATTCGCACTTCGAGATAAACCACAGTAAATACACGTAAAATCGGGACTCGGGACACATTTTTATATCGAGATATCGAATTATTCGACATAGCGAAAATCGAGATATGCGATGTTTATTAATATAGATCAAGAAGGAAAAAATTTGGGACATTGAGCTTACTTCGACATATCAAGAAAATTGAGATATCCGATGTTGAGATAACGATAGTGGACTGTAATGATGAATTTCAAAATAATTTGGCACACAGTTCTAAAATTATAAGACGATAATAAAAATCATGTTGTGTGTAACCCATGTCTCCTTGCCTCAAAGATCAATGTCACACTTAAAATTCTAAGAATAAATGAGGCCTTATAACTGCTTGAACATTCTTGTCTTTGGTATAACTGTGCCATATATTGATGGAATTTACCATAACTTGGCTGAAATTCAATCCGATATGTTTAGCGCTCGTCTCCCTTAGAGGTCAAGGTCAAGCTGAGAGTTCAAATGTCAAATGTGGCGATAACACAACTTGTCTGGACTGTACTTTTTTTATATATTATGCTATTATAAGATAACTGACCATAAATTACTACCATGAGGACACTGATTGTTATCTGTTTCACCCGTCTCAGTACCTCAAAGGTTAAGGTCACACTTTAGATTGCAAAAGTCAAATTAAGCAATATAGAACGCTATAATTAGACAAATGTGGAATATGGGGTGTCCTTTCCCTATCTACACATGTATTGTTTTCTGTATAATCAGTAATGTTTTCTGTAGCTGTGTACTAAAAATAGTCTTTTCTCTATGAATGCAATTAATGCCTAATAGTTATGAACATCAAGTGTTCCTTAATCTTGTAATGCGTGTTGGGTGCAATATTGTTGTATTGTAAACATCCAGACTTCAATCTCTCACTATTTCCAGATCTCCTCGTAGATCACCCCGTCACACATCGCCGCGCAGACGGTCGCGAGACCGCCAGGAGAGGGGGGTGAGGGAAAGGTCACCACAGAGGCCAAGCCCATCAGCTCGCCGACGGCGATCACCGCCACGACACCGCAGGGAGGACAGCAGGGGGAGGTCACCCATACCAGTGGCTGCCAAGAAACCAGCCAGGTATAGGATCTGTTTTGAACCTGGCTTGCTAGCTTAGATCAGGGGATGCAGGATCAACGAGGTTTACACACAGGCTTGACAGAATGTAAACACATTGTTAACAATCTTTTTTGTGTGCAAATATCTCAAGTTATTGAAATACATTTTCAAAAATCTTTAGTTCATAAAAGACGTTTTTTCTTGCATTTTGTGACGATATCTTATGATTTAAGAATTATTCATTGAATACGTCTGAAATTGGTGCCAAAATTTCACGTTGCATGCAACATAACCATGCACATAAATGAGTTATGCATCAAATTTTTTGTCAAGAACACAAGCTTATTAAATAAAGAAATTTGGATGTATTTCACATTGCCATAAGCAGCATAAAAAACTGTTATTGTTTTTATGCACTAGTTGAAATTCATACCGGTGTGTTTACAACCATTAACATTCAATTATGAACCCCACAAAGTCACGTGATCCTGCACCCTGTAGATGGTAGAGCACTGAACTACTAATCCAAGGATTGTGGGGCTCAATTCTCTGTCAGGAGTCATCAAATGTTAGGGGATTTTATCTTGAAATAATTTCAATGTTCATTCTCAACACACATGGCAAAAACACGAACCAAAACACTTGTCGGTTTCATGGGTGAAAGTTTTCCAGGTTAAAACAGAATTCCTGTTTTTGGATACCCTAGGTTTCCACGTATAGCGCGCACCCGTGTATAGCGCGCAGGCTGTTTTTTAAATGCAAAAATGGAGAAAAAAATATTTAAAGACAATAAAACCACCAAATCAAACCGAAAATGGCCGCCATTTTACTATTGCACAATCCAATAATCCGGGGCATTGGAAAGCTTAATTAAGCATTCAAAATAGGAAGCGTCATTATGATTAGGAGCATGGGTTGCATAGCACTATACTTTTCTGACAATTTTGTAATTTTCTAGCAAAAGATTAACAGTCCGCGTGCATTTAGTGAAAAACGTGAGAAAATAAGAATTAGTGTACATCGTGTGATTTTTCCTTGGGGTAAAGCGTGGGCATTACCGGTAAATTTGAATGTCGCATGGGAGACAGGGATACAACCCGCATGGGAGACAGGGATACAATTGTTGAGGTATGCGGGCGTAGGACTATATTTTTGACAATTGTTAAGACTATTCTTTCGAGAATATGGGTGGCCCTGAGAAGGGCCGTTGTTGTCTTTGTCGTTCTTCCGCGGTCGTCTAGAGTGGTCTTCCATCGATGTCAGATGCGTCAAAACCTTCAAATTCTTCTTCGTCGCTGTCGCTCACAAATAACTTCTCTATCTGTTTTGCTGTCATTCCGGTCGGTGTTTCCTCGTAGTAGTCTTGTAGTTCGTGGTGGTCTTCTTCATCTGGAGTTGTAGAGCAGTCGTCGTCGGATGTCTTCTTCGTCAGGTCGTCCCAAACAGGGTCGTCTTCAGTCCCATCTAGGTTGTTAGAAATGCAGCACTTCTTGAAGATCTTCACAATGATGTTGGGGTCCAGTTGTTGCCATGTGTCTACTATCCATTTGCATATCTCCTCCAACTCCGGCTTCCGCATGCGCCCGGTGGTTGTAAAGGAGTGGTCGCCCTCGCTGTACCACTGGTTCCAGCGTCTCTGCAACAGGACCTTCATAGGCTTATTGATGGACACATCATGTGGTTGCAGGACGCTGGTCAAGCCACCCGGAATGATGGCAAGAGTGGTTTTGTAGTCCTCTTTGAGTAGGTGCAGCAGAGCCGGGGAACGATGGCACTGGAAGGCGTCGAGGACAAGGAGGCTTAGTTTGGAAAAACCACCTGGTTTCCCAGACTGTTTTTACCCAGTCTTTAACCAGGTCGTCGTCCATCCACCCCTTGTCCTGTGTTCTCAGGATGATTCTGGTGGGCCACGTGACACCCTTTGGAAGTGTCTTCCGCTTGAAGACAACATACGGGGAGAGCTTTCCACCGTCTGCTGTGCATGCAAGCATGACGGTGAAGCGATTCTTTTCATTTCCCGTAGTGTTGATGGTCACCGTCTTTGACCCCTTTGCTGCAATGGTCGTATGAGCAGAAAGATCAAACGTCAGCGGGGTCTGATCAGCGTTGCCAATCTGTGCCATGTCAAATTCTAAATTCGTCCTCTTCTTTATGATATAGCACTGAAACTCGATCAACTTGTCCTCGAAGTCGCTCGGTAGCTTTTGCGCTATATGCGTTCTTCTTCTTATAGAGAGTAGGTGGCGTCTCAAAAAGCCTCAAAGACTAGCGAGCCGACGAGCCTCCATACGTAGCTCAACAGTGGAAACAGCGATTTCACTGTCGCGCCTCTTCTCTACCCAGGCGAGCAGCTGTTTTTCGACATCTGGGTAGTGAGCAGACGACCCTAGCTGAGCCTGCTTTGAACGCGGAAGTTTCAGCAGACTGGACTTGTTCTTACGCCACTCCCGCACCGATTACTCGCCGACAATGAACTCACGGCCAGCAGCTCGATTACCATGAGTCTCGGCGTACTTGATTACATCAAGCTTTTCTTTGGCTGTATACGACTGACGTACACGTCCCATTTTGACAATCAAGATAAATCTTGTGTTTATGGACAATTTCAAGATAAATCTTGTGATGGTAGACAATTTCAATTTGGATGATGTTCTGTATGACGATGTCAATTTCTCTCTGTATTGTAGTTCAGGCGATTGCTAACGAATGTTTGAAACACCACTGTTGAACGTTCAATATTTATACACACAAAATGCAATTGCATATTGTCACAAGTCGTGGCACATATTACTCAATAACATCTGCCAATTACGAAGTGCAAAATGACCCCCTTTCACACCTACCGTTACCCTCAAAAAGATCTCGTTCGCACCTACCCTTGCCTGCTCTCGACTACAATCCCCATCGGAATTTATCAATAAAGAAGTGTAAAAACACAAACAAAGAAATGTCCGCAAGTTTAATCAAACAAATTTATTTTGACAAAACTTCTGCTACCGCGTTCATATCTACCAGTAGCGACTTCTTGTTGTTTCGAAAATGGCCCCTCAGTCTGTACGATTATAGGGTGGTGGTTTTCTGGAAAAAAAACATGGCGGCCATTTTGATTATTTACGATTGCACAACATATTTTTTACCAATTTAGCTGCCAGGATAGCGTTGTATCAATGTATAGGGCGCATCAGCTTTTTAATTTGAATTTTGGAGGTAAAACACTGTGCGCTATACGTGGAAACCTACGGTAGCCGCAGGGGCCAATTTCTAAATCGGTTAAATCCATTGAGAAAATTTTAGGGGGGTACGGTGGTAATCACTCTATAGATAGCAGGCGAACATTTAAGTCACTAAAAACAATGCGCCAATGTATTCTAATAAACCAGATCTTCAGTTTGTAGTTTACCGCAGATCTGGTTTTTTAGAATACATTGATATTGGTGGTGGTGGTAACAGGAAATTCATTTTTATGCCCCCGGATCGAAGATCGGGGGTATATTGTTTTTGGCCTGTCATTGTATGTGTGTCTGTGTGACCCAAAACTTTAACCTTGGTCATAACTTTTGCAATATTCAAGATAGCAACTTGATAATTGGCATGCATGTGTGTCTCATGGAGCTGCACATATTGAGTGGTGAAAGGTCAAGGTCATCCTTCAAGGTCAAAGGTCAAAAAAACAAATTCAAAAAATTTAACTAAAACTTTAACCTTCTTCATAACTTTTGCAATATTGACGATAGCAACTTGATATTTGGCATGCATGTGTATCTCATGGAGCTGCACATTTTGAGTGGTGAAAGGTCAAGGTCATCCTTCAAGGTCAAAGGTCAAATTTATGGCTTCAAAGCGGCGCAATAGGGGGCATTGTGTTTCTGACAAACACATCTCTTGTGTAACCATGTTTTAAGCATGTTTTGTCCTGTGATTATGCAATGGAGGTAAATAAGATGCATATTGATTTTTAGGTCACCTGGTCAAAGGTCAAGGTCACACTTATTTAGAAACAAGTTCCTACATGTTGTCTCAAAAAATGCTTTGATATAGGATTATCTACCTTTGTATGCTGGTTACCTGGGAGGATGGACTGAGGCCCATTTATTTTGAAGTCAACAGGTCAAAGATCAAGGTGATTTCCCCTCAATACCCTGAGAAGGCTTTGATTTAATATTATTAACATTTGAAGGGATAGAAAGGTAGGTGCATGCTCAATTTAAGGTCATAATGCATAAAAAAATCGCCCTACACTTAAATTCTTTTTAGGATTACTGTGAAACCATTTATTTTCGTCAGCACGAAATTTCGTCCTTTTTAAAAAGTGACTATTTCGTCAGCACTTAAATTCGTCCATTTCTGGTTTTGAAAAAAAATGCGTCCGATTTGTTTGTAATGTTTGTAATACATGTAATACGCGGTTGCGAAAAAAATCGTGCTGGGGAAAGAGGGGTGAAGCTTGGTAGTCACTTGCAAGAGGTGGGCCTTGTTTGGCATATGCCAATTAACAAGTCTGTTATTTCAGGTGATAGTAACTGTCCCTTATTATTTATGTCATTGACACGTTCTTTGATATGATTAGCGGATAAGTGGGACTGAATAACCGTTAACGAGTGTTTTAAACAACGAAGCCAATTGCCAATTAGTCTTTTTCCATTACAATCACGGACAACCAAACACAAATCAATATGTTCTTTATTAATTTGTAATAAAAGTGCAGAATATATTTCAGTCAGGTGTTGATCACACATCGTCATATTTTAATTGCGTTTAATAGTATTGTCTTTAATCCGGATTCGCTGCGTGTTGGCTGTATAATCTGCAACACCCCTGAAAAACACAATACACACAATGGGTAATAAAGTGGGTAACAATTAGCACTAATCAACACTATTATACCTATACGAAGTCGACGCATTCGATACAGCCTTATTGCATTCGCGTTTTACAGGAAATGTCAGTTGTCAGTACACTGTATAATGTACACCCCTTTGTGTCAAAACCGGATTTAACTTAAGTGTGAATAGTCGACTGTTTCATGTTCTTTGTATCAATACCATCCGGGTATCTGTACTATAAGTATACCAGTCTACAAACAAGGTGCGGGCTTCCGCATATGGGTATTCGGACGTTGAAAAAATTGACCTACGGTTTAGCGTTCACGCCGTCGAACGCATTTAGCAATAAAACTCGTTTTTTTTTCACTAATTCTTTACTTGCACAAAATACTAGTGGCTTATAACTTACCTTGCAATCTTTTTTTCTTGCATTTTGCGAGTGTTAATTTCGAGCCCTGTGTATATGCGTGCATTACGCTGGATTTAAATGCCTCATGCCTACGGTAATTCAGTCTTATTTGTTTCAAATATGGGACATGATTGTTCGTTAGGATCTTGAATTCGTCCATCGGTCAAAGGACGAAAAAGACGAAAATTAATGTCTGACGAATAATAATGGTTTCACAGTATACCATATATCGAGGGATTTGCACCAATCCATAAACAAATTTAATTTGGCGGGGGATATCAATTAAACGCATTTGCTTGCTTATAAGGCTTGTGTTGTACTTATAGATCTGACAGCAGCTCTGGAAGTGACAGCGGCAGCTCAGATTCTGACCAGGCTCCGGGCAAACGGCCCCCAAACACCAGAATGGTAGGAACTATAGCAACTATAGCGCTAAAACGCTATCATTAACTGTCATGGGTGAATAAATTTAATTTCTTGTAAGGATAATACATTTGTTTTCTTGCTGAAGTTGTTAAATAGATAAACAGAATGTCCCATTTACTTTTTGTTATAATGTTATTAATCTATTGAAACACATACATGCACGAATGCAAGAGTCAATATAGGACACAATCCAAGCATGAAGATGAAATGAATGCTGATAGAGGTATATCATCTATGGTGTCATTGTGATATGAAAAAAAATCTCTTAAAACTTTCCCACTTAGAAGTAAAGTGAAATTGGCTATATGCAGGGGTTTTGCTCATTGTTACCTTAGGCTTGGAGACAATCTTATTCTACTGGTATTAAATTTACTCCATGTACCTTCCCATACACAGCCCGCGATGGGGGACAGCGATGATGATGCAGGGGACAGACAGCAGGGGGTCCAACAGAGGCGTCGCTATCGGAAACAGCAGGAGGCAACCAATGAGGAGACAGACTCCAGTAGCTCTTCATCGTCGTCAGAGGAGGAGGAGGAACAACCACCTCCAGCTGCACGTAAGAATTGGGCTTAACAAGTTTAATGAGCTGCACTGTGGGAAAACTTGGCTTAATGCATGTATGTAAGTTTCATACCAGATAAGGCTGTGCAGTCCTTACAGGCTGACCAGGGATGACACTTTCCACTGTATTTTCGTAGAGAGACCACCTGTAAACAAAGAAAGTAACGTCGTCAAGCAAACTCTAGAACTTCATAGTTAAGAAGATAGTTAGATACACTGGCACTCAAATATAGCACGGATGACAGGGTTCAAGCCACAAGTCTGCGTGCCACGAGTGAAAATATATATTTTCTATGATCACAAGTGAATTAAAATCGATATTCCACCGAATGCAACAAATTTTCTTTTTATTTTATGCTTTTTTTTCACCGTTTATATACATTGTTAAAGAGTTCAACTAAAGAATTTCGCTGGGATAATGAGTCATTTCGTCAAAAAAATGACGTCATTTCACAGTAATCAATAATTTTCACTGATAATTTTCATTGTTTGAAACAGTGAAATTATCAGTTTTAATTCACTGATATTTCTCTATAAACCACCAGAAAGCATAAAATAAAAATGGATTTGTATACGTTATGAGCTCATTTATGACTATGATGTGTTGTAATTCGCCAATACATGAATTAAACCCTACTGTATCAAGTACTGTATACAAACCACTTTTCTAGTGTGTATATCTATCCCACAATCCCATTATACATACTGTTAGGAGAGAAAATGAATCTTTGTAACATATTAATTAATTCTTCAGGTCGTTTTCGGGAAGACAGACAAGAACGCATTCGGGAACCATCTCCAAGAAGGGAGCCCGGGGGAAGGGGTCAATACCGCTCACCGCCCCGTTACCGAGAGGACCGCTACCATGACGAGAGGGGCCGCGATCGTAACTTTGATGAAAGGGGCCGCGATCGTAACTTTGATGAACGAGATCGTTACCGTGACAACCGTTATGATGAGAGGGATCGCTATAGGGAGGAGGTGAGACGGGACGATATGAGAGAGAGGAACCGTTACCAGGACGACAGGGATCGTTATGCGGATGCTAGGAGACAAAGGTACAGAACCCATGACTGCAATACATACAAAGTTTAATCTTTGACAAAGGACACTATAGCTGTTGCAGCAGATGTGTATTGATAATAAGATTACAATGGTTTTGCACTGTCTGTAGATATGCTAGACATTTTTCATCCCAGTGATCACATTCCTGAGTTATTTTCCATTTAACATTATGAAGCAATGTTTGGTATTGGTCTTGTTTGTGACAAATCTTTAGTTTTCAATCATAAACAAATTGCGCTTAAATTTCCAAAGTAAAACTTTCAATAAGCATTTTCTCTGGTCAATATTTTATGTTGACATGTATATCAGTAGGGTCTTGGCACTTGTTTCTCAACTTTAATTAAAAGATGAATGCATAATTCAAATGAAATGTACTTGGAATCTGTTATTAAATAATTAAGAGTTTTTTTATACTCATTAGGTTATAGAAGATATTGTCTAATCCCCACAAGGTTATAGGCATTAAGCATTGCAAAAATTGTTTTTCTGTATGTGCATACATACAAAAGATTGTGTTGTCCTCTCCTCCATAACTGTTAGGTTGATCTAACTCAAACTTTCTATGTGAAATTCCCTTAATTTGTAGTTAATTGTTAGAAAAGGGTTTAAGTTTTGGCTGCGACAGGTATTCTAAGAATTATGCCTGTTTAATTTTTCCAATATGAAAAATATTGTCCAAACATTTTGTGTTTTTACACCTCCCCCCCCCCAAAATTGTGAGATTTTAACCCTTCAACTACTGTGGAGATCTCGCTCAAACTGTTACATTTAATGACTTTAATGTGAAGATTAACATAAAGAGTTAAAGCAGAATTGTGGCTGTTTTTTAGTTTCTCCTATAAGGAATGTATGCTCCCGAAATTCTTGGATTTCCCTTAAACTGTCACAGCTGATTTGTCTTACTTATGCCCATTTTTCCACTATGTATAGTTGATACATTCTAGTCCAGACATTATTTTGTCACGTAGGCTTCAGTATATGACACATTTCTAATTATATTTTATGTCCAACGGTCAGTTATGCCAAAGTTAGATATTAAAATTATTGCTATGGTTGTGTCAATTCTTATATAGACAAAAAAGCTTAATTGGGAAGTCTATGGGCCCACCACAAATTCGAGGGAAAAAGGTGGACACAATATGCTTAAAGATTTACTCCACAATCAGATTTGGAAAAACACATTAATCTGTGGGAACAAACAATTCTGACACTTTTAAATCCTTTCAAAATCATATGCCATATCAACAATTTTTTATGCTCCCCCAAAAATTTTGGGGAGAGCATATAGTCGCCGCTTCGTCTGTCCGTGTGTGTGTGTCCGTCCGTCCGTCCGTCCGTGCACAATTTTTGTTCGGGCTATATCTCAGCAATTAATGACCGGAATTCAATTAGACTTGATGGGAAGCTTCACTACCAAAAGGAGATGTGCATATTATTAGCCGGTTCTGGTCGGATGATTTTTCACAGAGTTATGGCCCTTTGAAATTTTCCATTAACTGTACATATAGTGCAATTCTTGTCCCCCAACTACTGACTGGAATTCAATGAAGCTTTATGGGAAGCTTAACTACCTTGAGGAGATGCGCATGTTATTTGTGGGTTCTGGTTAAATGATTTATTTAGACGAGAGTTATGGTTCTTTGAAATTTTTAAGTTGCTAAACCATCCATCGTATTATTTTGTCCAAAGTTATGGCCCTCAAGACGTTTCCTTTTTTCTGAATATATAGTGCAATATTTTGACCAAAAAAAAACTTTGGGGAGCATCACCCGTCTCCGACGGTTTCTTGTTAGCGAGGCTGTTTTCGGAGAAAAACCCAAGCTATTGTCATAGCCAGCTCGTCGTCCGACGTCCGCCGTAGGTGTCGTGCTAAAACCTTTACATTGGCCATAAACTTTTTATGCCCCTGTACAGTGAAGTTTTGCAATAACTTTTGAAATATTGAACATAGCAACTTGATATTTGGCATGCATGTGTATCTCATGGAGCTGCACATTTTGAGTGGTAAAATTTCAAGGTGAACATCATCCTTCAAGGTCAAGGGTCGAAAAAACAAAGTCAAGGGAAGTAATAAACTTTAAATGGACATAGTTATCTGACCTGCCCACGTATATATTTTTGTTAAATAAATCAAAGCGGCGCAGTAAGCGGCACTGTGTTTCTGACAAACACATTGTGGTAAAAGGTCAAGGTCATCCTTTATGGTCTATGGTAAAAAATACAGATTTAAGGGAAGTAATAAGCTTTAAAAAGGGAGAAAATTATTCAATATTGAACATAGCCACTTTATATATTTGGCATGCATGTGTATCTCATTGAGCTGCACATTTTGCGTGGTGAATCTACAGTCACAGTATAGTGGCTTTTAATTATTTGCTGCTAAAAATAGAGATTTGTTACAGACATTTATTTTCAAGGGAAGTAATTTATATAATTATAAATCTCATATTATATATTTCCTTACTAAGAATTGAAGTTCTTTTCACAGTTACTGTACAGATTTATAATTTTGATTATTTATAACCCTAATGATTGATTTTTCAAAGGTTTTTTTTTAATGATATAATTATAATTTCTTTGATGTATTACATACTTGTGGTCTTATATCCATAGAAACATGATCAACTCTGGTTATGATCTCTTTTAAACCACAGGCCTTGGTTGTCAGTGATGTCTGACATGGTCATAATTGACTGTGAGACCCTTAAACCCCCCCCCCCCCCCCCCCCCCCGGTTGGATTGGACTATAATCAAGGGAAGTAATAACCTTGAAAGGAAGATGATTTCTAAACCTGCCAAATAATAAATAGAAATTTTATTTCAATGCAGTGCAGTTGGGGGCATTGTGTTTCTGACAAACACATCTCTTGTTGGGTCACTAGGTCAAGGTCACTGTGACCTCTTAAAAAAATATTAAAAAATTCTGACAAGCTTTCGCAGCCGAGCGTGGCACCCGTTATGCGGTGCTCTTGTTTTAAAATAAAACTATAATTATGAGTAATAAAATTGGTCAGCTTTTTATCAACATACACATAAGATCGTTTTTTAGCTCATCTATTTTTTGAAAAAAAATTATGAGCTATTGTCATCACCTTGGCGTCGGAGTTGGCGTCCGGTTAAGTTGTGCGTTTAGGTCCACTTTTCTCAGAAAGTATCAATGCTATTGCATTCAAACTTGGTACACTTACTTACCATCATGAGAGGACTGGGCAGGCAAAGTTAGATAACTCTGGCGTGCAATTTGACAGAATTATGTGCCCTTTTTATACTTAGAAAATTGAAAATTTTGGTTAAGTTTTGCGTTTAGGTCCACTTTTCTCAGAAAGTATCAATGCTATTGCATTCAAAGTTAGAACACTTACTTACTATCATAAGGGGACTGGGCAGGCAAAGTTAGATAACTCTGGCGTGCATTTTGACAGATTTATGTACCCTTTTTATACTTAGAAAATTGAAAATTTTGGTTAAGTATTGAGTTTAGGTCCATTTTATTCCGTAAGTATCAAAGCTATTGCTTTCATACTTGCAACACTTACTAACTATCATAAGGGGACTGTGCAGGCAAAGTAATGTAACTCTGACTAGCATTTTGACAGAATTATGGACCTTTTTTATACTTTGAAATTTGAAAATTTGGTTAAGTTTTGTGTTTAGGTCCACTTTATTCCTACAGTATCAAAGCTATTGCTTTCATACTTGCAACACTTATTAACTATCATAAGGGGACTGTGCAGGCAAAGTTATGTAACTCTGACTGGCATTTGGGCAGAATTATGGGCCCTTTATACTTAGAAAATTGAAAATTTGGTTAAGTTTTGTGTTTTGGTCCACTTTACCCCTAAAGTATCATAGATATTGCTTTCATACTTGGAACACTCGCAAACTATCATAAGGGTACAGTAAAAGGACAAGTTGCATAACTCTGGTTGTCATTTTTACGGAATTATGGCTCTTTTTTGACTTAGTAACTTTGAATATATGGTTAAATTTTGTGTTTCGATCCACTTAACTTCTTAACTATCAAGGCTATTGCTTTCAAACTTCAAATACTTTCATGCTATCATGAGGTTACTGTACCTGGCAAGTTGAATTTTACCCCCCCTATTTTTTTTTTTTTTAAGATCATCTCACAAATGACCACCACACCCTCACACTATACCCCCACACCACCCACCCCCCCCCCCCCCCAACTTACGCAAATATTTATTTTATGTTTGAAATTTCCGCTCCATTTTGGGAAAATGCCACACTGGAATTTTGGGAATTTCGCGTCGTGAAAACCCCCATTTTGGGAAAAAAATTAATCGCAAAATTGGCTCAATTGGGAAAAATTATCGCATGTAAATTATTTAAAACAGTGTTTCTTATATTTCAAAGAAGCCGTTAACTGGTAAATAACGACTATTTTGATAACTTATTATTAAAATTTTACAAAATATTATGAACATGTGTGATTAGTGCAGGTTTTTTAATCTGAATTTGGGGAAAAGGCTTGGCCTTTTTGAGGTGAAAAAAATCGCGGGAAGCGACGGATTTTGAGGATAAAAAGTTAAGTCTTAAATAATCATTAACATATTTTACAGTTCTTAAAACAAATTCAAGGCAACAGATAATTTAATTATGCAATACTTTCTATTTTCTACACCAGATCAGGTCAACTTATATATTTAAAGGGTAAAAAAAAAAAAAAAATTTTTTTTTTTTTTTTGAATTGGGAATTTTTTTTTCAATTGGGAAAAAAAAACAACCAGATTTGCATTGGGAATGGGGCCGAATTTCGGACCCGTGCTATACACCCCTCTTCACTCCACCCCTCCCTCCTTTGTGATTGAAAATGAGAGTCCCTTCACCTTTAAAAAGAAAAAAGATCAGCGGTCTGCACCCGCAAGGCGGTGCTCTTGTTTCCCATAGATGTGGATATCCGGATTCCATTTCAATTTTTAACATCTAAATACATTTTTTGTTGTGTATGTGTCCTCAGCTGTGAACAAGAAAATATATAAATGCTGTCTCTATAATTATGCCCCCCTTCGAAGAAGAGGGGGTATATTGCTTTGCTCATGTCGGTCGGTCCGTCCACCAGGTGGTTGTCAGACGATAACTCAAGAACATTTGGGCCTAGGATCATGATACTTCATAGGTACATTGATCATGACTCGCAGATGACCCCTATTGATATTGAGGTCACTAGGTCAAAGGTCAAGGTCACGGTGACCCGAAATAGCAAAATGGTTTTTGAATGATAACTCAAGAACGCATACACCTAGGATCATGAAACTTCATGGGTAGATTGATCATGACTTGCAGATGACCCCTATTGATTTTGAGGTCACTAGGTAAAAGGTCAAGGTCATGGTGACCCGAAATAGTAAAATGGTTTCCAGATGATAACTCAAGAATGCATAGGCCTAGAATCATGAAACTTCATGGGTAGATTGATCATAACTCGCAGATGACCCCTATTGATTTTGAGGTCACAAGGTCAAAGGTCAAGGTCACGGTGACTTGAAATAGTAAAATGGTTTTTGAATGATAACTCGAGAACGCATATGCCTAGGATCATGAAACTTCATAGGTAGATTGATCATGACTTGCAGATGACCCCTATTGATTTTGAGGTCACAAGGTCAAAGGTCAAGGTCACGGTGACCCGAAATAGTAAAATGATTTTCAGATGATAACTCAAGAACGCTTTTGCCTAGGATCATGACACTTCATAGGTACATTGATCGTGACTCGCAGATGACCCCTATTGATTTTCAGGTCACTAGGTCAAAGGTCAAGGTCACAGTGACAAAAAATCGTATTCACACAATGGCTGCCACTACAACGGACAGCCCATATTGGGGGCATGCATGTTTTACAAACAGCCCTTGTTTATATTTCAATTATTGTTTACCATTCAGAAGTCCACCTAGACGCTCCTTTGAAGAAGAGCCAAGGTATCCCAGGGATGACGGAAGGGACCGTGCCAGCAACTACCGTAGAGAACCTACCCCACCTGGAGTCGACAGACACTCGTTTGATCCCTTGCCTGACCCCACTCCTCCTCCAGCCATACGGGAGAGGCTTGGGGTACGAGGATCAAGGGATTCACAGACTGATCGTGGGAGTGAGCAGGTGGAGGGAAGACGAGGGGATAATAAGCAGGGAAAAGGTAGGGAACCAGTCAAAAAGGACTCAAGTGATGAGGAGTCATCATCTGAGGACTCGAGTCCAGAACGGGAACTAGTGGTGCAGAAATCCAGCCGCGGCAGGCAAAGGAGCCCTTCTCCAAGTGCTAAAAGACCTCGTGAGGTTGAGAAATCAGCCCAGCGCAAGCAAAAAAGTAGCTCTGATGAAGACTCTGATGTTGGTGACTCTAGACAAAATGTTAAAAGTTACTCAACCAAGGTTTCAAAACAGCCAGATTATTCACCATCTCGTCCCAAGGAATCTGCCAGCAGGCAAAGATCTCCAGAGCTCAAACAACATTCCAAGAGGAGGGAGTTAAGTGAGGAACGGTCCCCGCTGCATGAACGTACGGTGAGAAGCAGTCGATCAAAAGAGGAGTCAGAAAGAGAAGTGACAATCAGGCAGTCTAGAGACAGGGACGCGGCTCAAAAGCGTAGGATGCAATATAGTTCTAGTCCAGAAAATGTGATCATCAAGGCCTCCCGGTCATTCTCTGGCAGTTCCGAAGAGGGAACAAGGAGGGTTGTGGTGGTGCGGAAAGGTTCTGAGAGTCAAAAAATGATGAAACCTGCGTCATCAGAGGCTGAGGAGGAGGAGGAACAGAGGTCAAGAAAGCGGAAAGTTCAGTCTGAATCTGACAGTGAGGTAAATACACTGCTATTTTTGTACACTAATATTTGTGTACACTTTGATTTTAAAATGCAAATGCTTTCCTGTTCCATACTTTTTTAGCTCACCTGAGCACAACTTGCTCATGGTGAGCTTTTGTGATCGCCTTTTGTGCGTCGTCCGTCGTCAACATTTTGCCTTGTGAACACTCTAGAAGCCACATTTATTGTCTGATTTTCATGAAACTTGGTCAGAACATTTGTCCCATTGATACCTCAACTGAGTTCTAAACTGGGTCATGCTGGGTCAAAAACTAGGTCACTAGGTCAAAAAAAAGAAAAACCTTGTGAACACTGTAGAAGTCACATTTGATGCCCAATCATCATGTTACTTTGTCAAAATGTTTGTCTTAATGATATGTTTGTTGAGTTCAAAAATGGTTCTGGTCCATTGAAAAACATGGCCACCAGGGGGCGGGGCAGTATTCCTTATATGGCTATGGAGAAACCTTGTGAACACTCTAGAAGTCACAATTTTTGCCCAATCATCATGAAACTTGGTCAAAACACTGGTTTCATTGATAGCTCGGACGAGTTCGAAAATGGTCCAGATCGGTGAAAAAACATGGCCGCCAGGGAGGGGGGCAGTTTTCTCTCTCTCTATATATATAATATAGTGAAAAAATGTGAACCCTCTAGAAGTCACATTTTTGGTCCAATGTTCATGAAATTTGGTCAGAACATGTGTTTTCTGGATATGACGGTTGAGTTCGAATTTGGTTTGGATCGGTAAAAAAGCATTGTTGCTGGGGGGGGGTCATTTTCCTTATATTTATATATAGTAAAGCAGCTTGTGAACACTCTAGTTTAGCATGTCAAGGGATGTAACTGCAAAATGGCTTTTGAAAAATTATGTTGAATTGACAGAGTTGTCTCCCTTTTTATTTTTTTTATTTTTTTAAGCACAAGAAGATTAAGTGGAATTAACTATAAATGATAGTTTTGCATTCTGGAAGATAGCAAACTTTTGAATGTGTTTTTTATTGTTTGATGATTCTGTACAATATGGCATTCTTTTGTCAAACGATTAAAGCAAGACCATACGATTTGTATATGTGTTAAATTATAATATATTGATAAATGCATGTTACAATAACACAAAGTAGGCAAGACATTGAAGACGAATTTCATAAAATACAACAAAGACAAATAAGCGCCCTGAGCCGATGGTGACGAAGATATTTCGTACATATTTTCCTACAATAACCGAAGAATTCGTCTTTTTATTACGATCGGAGTTATTGTTTGTGTGTTCATCTGCAGCGATGGATAGACATTGTTGCAGAAATTTAAAAACAACCATTAAACTAAATGAAAATTGACATTGTACATGCATGATATACATTCTCGCAAATTCGACTTTACAGACATTTTCAATTTCAGAATTAAATATCTGGCTTATTTCGCATTTTTCGACACATGTTCTTCTCAACTTTAATTTTAAATTATATTGAAATGTATGACCTTGTTAACACTCTAGAGATCACATTTATTTTCCGATCATCATGAAACTTGGTCTGAAGATTTGTCCCAATGATATCTTGGATGAGTCCGAAAATGGTTTTTGTTGCTTTAAAAACATGGCCACCAGGGGCAGGGCATTTTTCCTTATATGGCTATATATGGCTTTAGTAAAACCTTGTTAACACTCTAGAGGCCACATTTATTGTCTGATCTTCATGAAACTTGATCAGAAGATTCATCCCAATATCTTGGACGAGTTGAAAAATGATGCCGGTTGGTTGAAAAGCATGGCCGCCAGGGGGCGGGGCATTTTTCCTTTTATGGCTTTAGTAAAATCTTGTTAACACTCTCTAGAGGCCACATTTAATGTCCGATCTTCATGAAACTTGGTAAGAAGATTCATCCTGATAATATCTTGGATGAGTTCAAAAATGATGCCAGTTGGTTGAAAAACATGGCTGCCAGGGGCGGGGCATTTTTCCTTATATGGCTATAGTAAAACCTTGTTAACACTCTAAACGCCACATTTATTTTCCGATCTTCGTGAAACTTGGTCAGGAGATTTGTCCCAATAATATCTTGTTATCTCAGGTGAGCAACTTTGGGCCTTTCAGGCCCTCTTGTTTCAAGGTATTATTGGATTGAATAATGCTTAATGTTTAAGAGTGTTGTGCTTTTTTAGGCTTCAGAGTCTGACCAAGAGAAGACAAAGAAGAAGAAGAAAGAAAAAAAGCAAAAGAAACAAAAGAAGCACAAGAAAAATAAGAAAAAAGACCAAAAGGTGAGAGTTGTCTGTTATATGCCTTATTTCATGCCTTTTTATGCCCCCCTTCGAAGAAGAGGGGGTATATTGCTTTGCTCATGTCGGTCAATTGGTCTGTCGGTCCGTCCACCAGGTGGTTGTCAGACGATAACTCAAGAACGCTTGGGCCTAGGATCATGAAACTTCATAGGTACATTGATCATGACTCGCCGATGACCCCTATTGATTTTGAGGTCACTAGGTCAAAGGTCAAGGTCACGGTGACCCGAAACAGTAAAATGGTTTTTGAATGATAACTCAAGAACGCATACGCCTAGGATCATGAAACTTCATGGGTAGATTGATCATGACTCGCAGATGACCACTATTGATTTTGAGGTCACTAGGTCAAAGGTCAAGGTCACGGTGACCCGAAATAGTAAAAAGATTTTCGGATGATAACTCAAGAACGCTTTTGCCTAGGATCATGACACTTCATAGGTACATTGATCGTGACTCGCAGATGACCCCTATTGATTTTCAGGTCACTAGGTCAAAGGTCAAGGTCACAGTGACAAAAAACGTACTCACACAATGGCTGCCACTACAACGGACAGCCCATATGGGGGGCATGCATGTTTTACAAACAGCCCTTGTTCTGTCTATTTTGGGGAAAAGTACCTAGCAAAATTGGGATTTTTCTACTCGCAAAATCTTCCAAATTGGGAAGAAGAAAAAATCTTCCAAATTGGGAAGAATTTTCATCGACCAAAGCATTATTTGGGAAATTATTTTTCTGATTTTTTCTTATTAAAGCTAATGTTTTCATACATAGGTATTGCCCAAAAATGCTAACAAAGGATTAAACTGTTTTTTTAACATTTAACAGTCGTTGTCTACTGCTAACGTAAGTATGTGTATGATAATAAAAAAAACACAGACTTTGTTATGCTTGCAGTTCAAATAAAATACATAGCTTGATATGTCATTAAGAATTTTTTTATGAATATTCACAGTCGAAGAACCTGCATCCAACATATTTTTATTCAAATTCAAGTTGCCAAATGTCTGAAGGCAACCATAATTTGAAACACAAAAGTAAAGCTGAACATCATAAATGTACATTATTGAAATGTTAAGAAGCTACAAAGGGTAGTGACTCTGAATCTGGCAGAGGCAAATGTTCATCACTTGCTTGATAATAGGCGAGTAAGATTCTGGGTTAACCGTGGACTGACTGGCGGTAGTATTTCCCCACAAAACATTCAGTTTGTGTTTGCCTTTCGAGTCAATATTTCGTATTTTACTTCAATAGTACTTAGAATTATGCGACATTTTTAATACTGCGTCCGATTTCCGTTTTTTGTTACCCAAATCGATTATTTCGGTCGGAAATTGGGAATTTTTATTTGATAAATGGGAAAAAACATCCATATTTGGCATTGGGAATGGGTCCGACTATCAGACCAGTGAGATAGGCAGAAAAAGGCCTGAATTATTTACAGTCAAAAGTCACAAAATTAGCAGTTTGGTAAAATAGAACTGAGTCAGACTGCAAGTACAAGCACAGAAGACATGCTTCTGTGAAGTTGAGAATAGGAGCAAGCCTTTACCCCCAAACCAGTTTATGACTTATGTGCAAATTTTTACCAGTCTCATCTATGTAATACAACTTTCGTAGTTGTCTTACGATCACATAACATTCTCTGCTGTATAGAGTTTTTAACCAGGTTTTCCGAAGGAAAAAACTGGTTATTAGATTGGCGAATGCGGGCGGGCTGGCGGGCTGGCTGGCGGGCGGGCGGAACAAGCTTGTCCGGGCCATAACTATGTCGTTCATTGTCAGATTTTAAAATCATTTGGCACATTTGTTCACCATCATTAGACGGTGTGTCGCGGGAAATAATTACGTCGATATCTCCAAGGTCAAGGTCACACTTTGAGTTCAAAGGTCAAAAATGGCCATAAATGAGATTGTCCTGGCCATAACTATGTCATTCATTGTGAGATTTTAAAATCATTTGGCACATTTGTTCACCATCATGGGACGGTGTGTCGCACGAAAGAATCACGTCAATATCTCCAATGTCAAGGTCGCCACGACTAAAAATAGATTTTTTTTTAAAACAAACTTACAAAGGGGGTTAATTTTGTTTGTTCATTTCAAAAGTTAAGTTTGAGTTTTCTCCCTTTATCAGATTTTTTTTTCACAATGAAAACCTGGTTTTGTGACAATTTTGTCCCTTGTTCTAAATTGTATTTGTATTTATTTTAATGACATGATCTTCAACATTTGTATTTTAAGTGTATTAACAGTCCTTTTATAGTCAGATGCTTTCTAATATCAAAATATTCACAATACCAGTAATTCTTAATCAGGGGGATAAATTGGGGACTGCATTTTACAGAGCATAAATTATATGAGCTGCGATTCTCGACATCAGTGTCATCCCAGATTAGTCTGTGCAGTCCACTAAAACTATCAGGGAAGACACTTTCTGCTTATTATAATATTTTCTTTTTAGCTCACCTGAGCACAACGTGCTCATGGTGAGCTTTTGTGATCGCCTTTTGTCTGTCGTCAGTCGTCAACATTTTGACTTGTGAACACTAGAGGCCACATTTATTGCCTGATCTTCATGAAATTTGGTCAGAACATTTGTCCCATTGATACCTTGACTGAGTTCGAAACTGGGTCATGCTGGATCAAAAACTAGGTCACTAGGTCAAAAAAAGAAAAACCTTGTGAACACTGTAGAAGTCACATTTGATGCCCAATCTTTATGTAACTTTGTCAAAATGTTTGTCTAAATGATATATTGTTTGAGTTCAAAAATGGTTCTGGTCCATTGAAAAACATGGCCGCCAGGGGGCAGGGCAGTATTCCTTATATGGCTATAGAGAAACCTTGTGAACACTCTAGAAGTCACAATTTTTGCCCAATCATCATGAAACGTGGTCAAAACATTGGTTTCATTGATATCTCGGATGAGTTCGAAAATGGTCCAGATCGGTGAAAAAACATAGCCGCCAGGGGGGCAGGTGGTTTTCTTTATATGGCCATAGTAAAACCTTGTGAACACTCTAGAGGCCAAATTTATTGTCCAATCTTCATGAAATTTGGTCAGAAGATTGGTCTTAATGATATCTTGGATGAGTGTGAAAAGGGTTAGGTTTGCTTGAAAAACATGGCTGCCAAGGGGTGGGGCATTTTTCCTTATATGGCTATATATGGTTATAGTAAAATTTTGTTAACACTCTAGAGGCCACATTTATTGTCTGATCTTCATGAAACTTGGTCAGAAGATTTATCCCAATAATATCTTGGACGAGTTGAAAAAATGATGCCGGTTGGTTGAAAAACATGGCCGCCAGGGGGCGGGGCTTTTTGCCTTATATAATTAGATATCATGCTTTAGTAAAACCATGTTAACACTCTAGAGGCCACATTTATTGTCCGATCATCATGAAACTTGGTCAGATGATTTGTCCCAATGATATCTTGGATGAGTTCGAAAATGGTTCCGGTTGGTGGAAAAACATGGTCGCCAAGGGGGCGTGGCATTTTTCCTTATACAGCTATAGTTAAACCTTGTTAACACTCTAGAAGCCATATTTATTGTACGATCCTCATGAAACTTTGTCAGATCCCAATGATATTTTGGACAAGTTTGAAAATGGTTCCAGTTGCTTGAAAGACATGGTCACCAGTGGGCGTGGCATTTTTCCTTATATGGACTTATGAATCTTCATGAAACTTTGTCAGTATATTTGTTTAAATAATATCTTGGATGTGTATGAAAATGGTTCTGGTCTGTTGAAAAACATGGCTGCCAGGGTGTTCACTAGTCATGAAAGTTGGTAAGAACATTCTAATGACATCTTTGGCTGCACAGAACAGGTCAGTTCCTTTTAATCTCAGGTGAGCGACTTTGGGCCGTTTAGGCCCTCTTGTTAAGGAAGTCTCTTCTGAACAAAAATCCAGTTTAGGGAGACAGTACTGTCCCTGCTGAGCCTTTGCAGCCTGCACAGGCCAATTGGGATGACACTTAAATCTCATTAGCCATGGTCTTTCATAACGTGGCTCATTATCTTGACATTCCACAGGAGGATTCTGACAGTGATGAGGCTGAGGGTGAGGAACTGGAAAGAGCTCTGAGGGAGAAAGCCCTGAGGTCCATGCAGCAGAGACAGGAGAGCGGGAGAAGTGAGGAGGACTCGTCTGATTGACCTACTGACCTCTCCATACTGACACTTTGTCCACGAAATCCTCCATCAGTTCAGAAAGAATTGTTGAAGTCGAGTTTGTCATGTTTTTGGTGTATTGGAGAAACATGTTGGCCACATTGGTGGTTTTGTGTACGCTCACTAGTTTTATGTGAAAGTGGTTAAAAGTTCGGGAAATATTGATATTTGAAGGTCAACTGGTTTGTGAATGCTGAGCTATTTCAGCTTTGATGTACCTGTTGGAACATTGACCCCATGTTCATAGCTTGGGTATTCTTAACTTTTTTCAGCACAGAGTTTGAAATACTAAATCCTGTTAACGAATTTATGTGTAAATTGCTACTCACATAAATTGTTTGCAGGTTGATCTTGAAAGTGTTTGTGGTTACCTTCCAGACATTGGTTTAAATATGAAATTCAACATATGTAGTGCACACAAATTGTATTACTTGTTTATTATTGAAAGCAATTGTATAGTTATATGTGAAGTAGTGTTGACAGTGAATAATTGTGAAAAAGATGAGCTTAACATTTTATAAATTAAAATGTTTGTGTAAAGTTTAATATACATGGATTATGTCTAGAACTTGTGCATTTTGTTCTTATCTTGTTACTGAGATAGTTATTATTTTATTATCAAGTTATGTGGTTTCGAATTTATCCAATAAATATTACTTTTTGCTTATTACATGATGTTTTTTAATTGGGACACAGAATTTGTTTCATGTATGAATTTATTTTTTTTATCTGAAAACATGTGCTTTTGTAATCATTATCAATTTGCGTTGTTGGTTAATTTATAAAACTCATACAAGTATATTTATAAACTCTACAAATATAGATACAAGCAGTAAACTTTAGTATTGTATAGAATAGTTCTTGATGACTTTATTATTAGAAAATGAGAAAAAATGGATAGAAAGATTGTAGTTCTTGATTGTATTTGATGTTAAACAAATTGGTTAATAATATCCACCATTTTGAAATACACAAGTTTTTTGAATTGCCAATATGATTTTCCTTTTCATGGTTTTATAGATTCTACAGCTTAAATGTGTTTGAAATATGTGTAAATTTAATAAGAGATTTGTTTCTGGTATCAAATACCATAAAAATTGTGTCATTGTGTGTGTTAGGAAGTGTACACAGTCCAACCTTTCTCTGCGGTCATCTGAGCTAAGTGGCTGAAGAGGCCATTCACACTGAAAGCCATTTTTCACCTGTGTTAAATGGTAATGGGGTTTGCCATTTCCCTATTGTGAAATATTAACTCTCACAGCTGTACTAAGGTGTTTAGAAGGTTTGTTTAACTGGAAGTATTACTGAGAAATCTTTGAAACAGATTCTATTGCTAACTCGTTCTTTACAATAATAAGACCGTAAATACATAGATAAATTATGAAGCAAAAATCACATTGATCTTTCTTAAAGTGAGATTTCTATAGTTGAATTTTGCATGCAATGAAATCAGTTAATTGCGGATGAGCTTGCAATCCAATGACCGTATGTGAGAGGAACTGTATACCGCTAGCTTGTATTTGTAGAATTTCATTTAGACTTGTGATGATATGTAAATGTTTTGATAGTCTGGTATGGAGAATTGCATGAAACAAACTTATACTGGTGTTTGTATTTCTTTTCATTCATTAAAAAATAATGTATTTGGCAGCTAACGTTTATTAAAGAATTCTAAAAATAGTTTCATTTAAAAAAAAAACTTTTCTTTTCACTTTGATGCTTATAAAAAGTGCTTGTATTCAACATTATGAGATTGAAGATATCAAAAGATTTCAAAGTTAAAATAATTGTCCCGGTGGTTGTCTCGCATCATTTATAGACTTAATATTGAATAAAATAGTTTCAAATGATGATAATTTTTGTTTATGTTATTGAATTTGTTCTGGTTTATAATGTACATCATGTTTTTAAGCAATCACAATGATTTTTCATACCGGAAAACTTTCACTACTTCTTACTTAGTGTAACAATCCAATATATTAAGTTAATGGTAGCGAAATAGTATATTTTCTGAATTATGTTTTAACTAGAGTGTTCCTAATATGAATTTAATAAAAATAATGAATTGTCAAACGAATAATGGTTATTGGCTTCAATTTCTATTGTAAACATGTATTTTGAGAAACGTGTATCGTTATTTTAAATGTTAAAACTATTGCCGAGTTGAGCAAATGCCAAAATAATTTTATATCTTCTATAATGGGATAGTTCTTGTTCAGTTCAATACTACTGTTACTTTTAACTTGGGGAATCGTAACATAATGCAATTATTACAGTTTTCTATTGCAGTTCAATGTTAAAACTATAAAATACTAAGTAAATGTACTGTTTAAATGAATAAAACCTTACGCAGAAACAATGCATTACTTGTGTTTTGAAAGTTGCCTTAACAGTAAGATGCGTTATATTATCTTGACGTAGGAGACGTGGTTAAATTGATCAAGACATTAATGAAAATGTTAATATCATAAACTCAGATATGCCTTACAATTCATGAAAAATATTTGTTATTGCTTATTAATATAATTACCCTTTCTTAGTAGAAGCAGTATTAAAATAACAGGTGAACTGTACGCGTCTTGTCCAGCCGTTGACAAGAACGCACTTCGTGTAAAAATATGTATTTAACACCGTTACCTTGGAGATTGAGTCACCAACATGAAGCGCAACATGGCCTCTGAACAGGATGAGGCGAGATTTATTTGAAATTATCTTTTCAATTTTAACCCTTTACCACTTAGCTACGTATTTTCACACATTTGTAGTCCCTTAGAAAGTTATATTCAATATAAGACCTTTCTTGATAGATTCAAGATTTCAAGGCTTCATTTCCAACCCTTAGATACTGATGAGCAGCAAACAGCATAAAATCTGAAAAGACTGCGAGTTACTCGAAGGCTGTTCTGGTTTTATGTTGTTTGCAAAAGCCATTTTAACTTTGCTTCTTATGGGGGAAAGGGTTAAGTAAAAGACGACAAAAGCTGTCCTATCCGTGTTTGGGGCATTAGCCTCTAATTGTGACTTAGACTTTTTATGTAAGGATATGGTTGTACAAGCAACCTGCTTCTGAACACCTATGGTTTGTGTTTTTAAACTGCAATATGGCGTTACTGTCCAGGCAAGCTCTTGACAGGCTCATGCACGCACGCAATACGCCGAGGGGCCATCCGAAATGCTTTTCTTTATGTGCGCACTTGCAGGTTGTCACATATGCACATTATAGCCTCTATTTTCGCACGTGCCGGTCTTCTAATGTAATAAACCAAAATTCAATATGAAAATAAAATACTTGATTAGCACGAACGAAAAAGGGACAACATAGTTAAATTGTCATACAATAATTTAAATCCTGCATTTCTCATAGCTGGAGACAAAACAGTAGTACTTGTTTATGTACTATGTATGAATCATTTATATATAATTAAATCATTGGAAACAAACGGCAACTGCAAAACGTTAGCATTTGCGTTTTTAAAGGGGCCTTTTCACAGATTTTGGCATGTTTTGAAATGTGTCATGAAATGCTTTGTATTGATAAATGTTAACATTGGATCTAAAAAGCTCCAGTAAAAAACATGAATACAATTAAAGAAGTAACTCTCAACTGGTCTCGAACCACTGACCTCTGGAGTAAAAGTCTATCGCTTAGACCAATCGGCCATCCTCATGCAATGATAAATGTATTTTATAATTTATATAAGGAATCCTCGTAGTATCACACAATATAACGACAACAAAACTCTCCAAATTATTCAGTCGTTTCGCGTTGCAGCGCTTAAATAATTTGCAGGTTTTTAAATCGTCAAATGATGCATAAAAAATGGATATTTTAGAGTATTGTTAATGTTCAGTATAACTGTTTCCTCATAAATATCATAAATACAACCATAATTTGCGCATCTGAAACTATTTTTTTAATTTGGTCAATTTAGCAAAACGTGAAAATGCCCCTTTAAAGGGTCGCATATTGATTTCACGGGCACCGGATATAACAAACCATAAAAAAACTGGCACCGGCTAATGTCAGGAAAAGGGCACTGGATATTTCACGAAATCAAATGATACACACGAAGATTCACAAGTGTATTCAACATGTGTTATAAAACAATGCATATTGCGTGTGCAAACGTTTAGCACCGTACTCGACGTTCAGGTGCATATGTGTAGTCATCTCGCATTGAATCCATGTACATTCGCATTTTTTTTATTTCAACTGATTCGTGATAATTGTACTATTAAGATTTGTATCGAGCCGCTTGTTAAAAAGCTCGCTATAGCAGCAGTAACACTCGTCGATTGTATGTGCGTGCGTTCGTTCTATCTAGCTTGTCCGGACTATAACAATCTCATTCATCGTGTAATTTATTTTTTAAAAACATTACTTTGTAAAAAAAAATTGCAGGTATTGCACTATAGGAATTCAAGTTCCCATGAAATGTCTCTTCACAAGTACTTGCCTGGTATTTAAATTCCAATTTACCTCTAGCAGTCTTAGTTGCTCCATTGTTTATTGGTCTGGTGAAAAATGAAAACTTCAAGCACAGAATTGTGAAAAAAGAACGCATCTAAAAAAGTCAATTACTTTTAATATGATCTCATTCTTGTGCCATTTTACATTAAAGCCGGTAACAAAGAAATGTTTTAGGTACTATCCGTTTACACGCCGTGCATTATGAACGTAGAGTTATCTCCTATAATAGTAACCGGCCATGTTGACAGTGCTCAGATTTAGCTCGGAATTGCTCTCATTAGTGGCAAGAAAGCCACAAGAAGGTAAGTTTTCACTGTATTTTATGCACCCCGAACAATAGTGCATGCTAAAACTGCGAAAAAAACATAGAGAATTGCATAATTTTCCGTGGTTTAAATCAACCTTGAAACTGCATGTCATTAGTTATTCACAATCACAGTGTATAAACGTGTAGGACATCACCCGGATAATGTGATTGCGATATTAGTAAATGCCTGACTAACAGCTGTCGCATTTTGAGGGGGATACATATAAAACTGCTTTTCGTTTATTTAATGTATATATAATGTTGTAGTTTTTGATCTGCACTTGAGTTTTAAATCTAGTGACAAAATAAATCGTATATATAACAAGACTGCATACTATCAACTTGCATTGACTGAACATCAGTTCGGAAAAAGTATTAACTAAGTGAAAATATCAACACCATTTAGTAGCAATCACAATGAGTTGTACAATGATTCTATGTATGTCGTAAATTATTTTGATTTACATTTTCTCTAAAAATCAAACATTAAATGCATTTGCACCATACATTTGTTCAAGTTTTTAATACATGTTAAGTAAACATTTCTATGTATCCTACATTTGAGCAAATTGACTGAATGAAAGCTGTGTTGATACGTGCAAAGTGGCTTGCATTTTTTGTATGACTTTCTTACCCAGATGTGTCATTATATTTTACAATCAACAGTTAATAGAAAAGCCACGTACTTTAATACAATATATAGAATATATTCAATATACAAACCATCGTTAAGCATGTAGGCCTATCATTAAAACTTGCAATTTCATGTAAGTCAGCATGTTTGTTTCATGTATATTTACCACGTCGGCTATCACAACATTCGGTTAATTTGCAAATCGTTTCTACGCCGTAAACTGTATTATTTGCATAATCGAAAATGATTTTGTCACATTTTTAGTTTGCGTGCAAACTTTTTGTAAAAGAAATTAGTAAGAAATATACTGAGATTTTAAAGATGATTAAGTCAATGCTTAAATTAAATGCGAAGTGTGAACATTCATTGTAAATTCTGTTTGTCAAATGTAACCGTGTTCGGACTGCTTTCGATTTCGGACAAGGGGTCATCATACAAGACATGTTAAGTTCGTATAAGCTTCGGCCTCGGTCTGACAGTTTCAGAGCTTACACATCGATAATAAGAACATACGAAGCAATCCATATTTCATTTCAGTGTCGGCATGACTGTGGCTTCATAATAATATAGGGAAATAAAGGAAACACACAGTTTCCATTTAATAGTTATATTAACACGGCCGTTAATCACGCGCACCACCTCTTTTATTACTTTTATTCTTGCATTAATAAATGAGCCAATGCAACTTCATTTTTTTTTGTGATTTTAACATCAATTTGCAATTTTCTTGTGAATGCAAACACACACAACACTGCATGCCTAGCTTCATAAACTTCAGAACCACTAAAATAGGTCTGTTCGAAGAACGCGCGTATACATATTTTAAAGACGTACGCATGATTCGTGTGTGGTCGATTGACTTATTATTATGTTTTCATTTCCATTCTTTTGTCTATTTCTGTTCTGTTCTATAGAGATATGATCAATAATATATATTAATGCGAAGTAAGCCACGAAAACTGGCGCAACACCTCGTAATTTATTTGCGTGTGATGCAGCTTAGAACTGCGAAGAAAAGGCATTCGCTATCTTTGATCTCATTGATATAACTTCATCTTTCATCAACACTAACCACACTCAATGCCGTATATCTTTTTAAAGATATTTCGTGTTCCAAATTAGATCAAGATAAATATAAAAATGTGGTAGGAAGATATAAGTAGAGAGGCAAAATGTTATAATTATGTTTTCATAAAAAAAATGAATTAAAGTGCGAATCAAATGATGTAACAAATATGACGTCACGACGTTTTGATTTCAGAGAAATTATCCAGTTAAACGCAATTAAATCTAAATTTACGCTGGAAATTATTAAATAGAAATAAACTGTGTTGGTTGCCGGTAAATTATTATTATTAATAATAATAATAAGATGTAGGACATATATCTTATATTCCCTAACCACTTGTGAATTAAAATCCTTATTGCATCAACTGAGACCAGTAGATGTCATCAGCCTCTTGCTCAAATTAAGAATAGAAAACACATACCGTAAGCCGTAAAGATGGGTTCCCACTGCCGATCAGATCAACTCGATCAAGCCCGACCAAGCGGTCGGGTACTGGTCTGGTTCGGTCGGCATGAGTGGTCGGGGGCGGTCGGGTAGGTCGGCATTGGTCGGGCTTCCTACCCGATATTTTTTGACATGTCAAAAATATCGAGTAGCGGTCGAGAAGGAAATGGATCGAGAAGCGCTCGGGTAGTGATCGTGTATAGGTCGAGTAAAAGATCGAGTTGATCGTGAAGCAATCGTGTGGCGATCTGATTGACATCCTCTACACGATATATACCCGATCCGCTCGACCTCTACCCGAGTTATTTTAGATCGCAAAACGATCCACTCGATCTCTATTCGATTTGATGTACAGATTTACTTTACTGCTACCCGACGGCTACTCGACCGTACACGATCACTTTCCGATTGATATTCGACCATACACGAGCACTGTACCCGATCCGCTCGACCTCTACCCGAGTTATTTAAGATCGCTTTGTACGAATGTAGTACGACCGTCACAATCTGGCCGTGTGAAGACCTGGTGGCAATCGAGCTGAGGTCCACTTGGTCGAGCTGAGATCGTAAAGGGCTCTCGTATAGGTCGAGATGATCGAGCGGAAATCGGAAAGATGGTTGAGTGGACGTCGTGAATGAGTCGTGTGGGGTCGTGTGTTATCGACAAGAGGTCGAGAAGAAGTCGTTTATACCCTTTTAGTCGAGCTTGGTCGGGTTTGGTCGGGAAATTTCGGTGATCGGGATGATCGAGTTGATCGGATCGGCAGTGGGAACCCACCTTAAGGAACGTATAATACGAGATACAATGTAGAGAATTTGAAAAATATAGTATCTGAAATGAGTTGTTATTTTATGCCATATTTATTAACCCTTTCCCCGCTAAGAAGCAAAGTGAATATGGCTTTTGCAACAAGCATAAAACCAGAACAGCCTGCGATTAATGCGCAGTATGTTCAGGTTTTATGCCGTTTGCTTCTCATCAGTATCTAAGGGTTGGAAATAAAGCCTTTAAAACTTTAATTTAGTAAGAAAGGTTTTTAATTCAATTTAATTTTCTAAGGGACTATGAATTCGTCAAAATACGTATCTAAGTAGTATGGAAATTCAGGAAGTTCAGGAAATTATGAAATACCAGTATGTTAGCCTTGGAAGTTTTTGTTTCAGAGACAGCGAAGAATACGGATGTCTTGTACAGCGCTGCTACTCAAGTAAGTCTTTACGTTTCAATAGTAAATTTTAGGCCGAAATTTGGCTCCATTCTTGTGCAAAGAAGTATATGAAGTTAAAAGTATATAGTTGATAAAGTACTTTCTCAGTTATATGGTTTTAAAATCGTATTAGTGTTTAAAAGTATAATTAAATTAAGTGTAATTTAACAGTGTTTGTCTTTTGTGTAATACCACAAATATTGTCACTATAAAGGGGACGATTTGCACATTTTTCATTCTCACAAAACGAAAGTTTAATCTATACCTTTCCAACGATGGTATTGTTTTATCAAACCGAAAAAAACTCTCTTTCAGTACAGTCACTGAAACGTCAGCGATGTCCATTTAACTCATACCACAGTCGGTACGTTGTGCATTCCGTCAGCGACGTTAATTAACCATACATCTCACGTTCACATCAGTCCATACGCTGTCGGTGACCTTTTACGTCACATTTTACTTTCAGTACTTTCCATACGCGATCAGTGACGTCAAAGAGGGCGACGTCAAATATTGGTGTCGCTGTGGTCTGAGCAAGGACCAGCCATGGTGTGACGGTACGTGCAATGGCGTGGTTTGATGGCGCTTTTGATGGTACGTGAAGCGTTAAGGTGACGTTGGGCAGTCTTATTTTATAGGTTTACGACAGTTTATCAAATGTCCTTGATTGACGGTTCCGAAATTTCTACAATATTCTAACTGTTTAAATATAAACCGGATGTATTTCTAATGAGACTAATTTCTAATTTCGTATTTTCCCTTCGCCATAAAACTTCATTGTCTCGGTTTAAGAATGAAATTATTTTTGTTATAATTATACTCCGATCGTTTCTATATCTATATTCAAGTCTATGTTTAAACACACTACGTCAGATATGTTGCAACGTCTTCTAATGCCTTGGATATCTGTTGTCGTCTGCTTGCTGAAATCTTTCAACGTCCATTTACTCATTGCTTTTCTGTCTCCTAATGTAGTGTGTCTACTAATATCATCTGCTTAAGGCCACGACTTTTTTTTTTATTGGTTTACAAAAATTATTTTGAAAATGGTCCATCGGGCGGTCGAAAAAAAAAAAAAAAAAAAAAACATCATTGGAAAAAAAAGTTAATGCTAATAACATCAGAACAAAGACAACATATCTTTTATAACCTTAACACAGAGACAAAAAATCAAATTATGCAATGAAACACATCTATATCTTCAAATGAAATGAGTCCTAACAGCACCTTATGTAACATCAGGCAATTTTAAACACTCCATTACATGACATGCGTTCTTCTCCCATTAAAACGAAAAACTGCGCTTCATTTCCATAATTGGATGCGCACCATTACGCAATGCGATGCCCGTTGCATAAATCTTATATAAGATAAACTACTCATACACAAATTACCCGGTATGTGTTTGCTCTTACTCGTCTTATGAGATCGTACATGAAAAAAAATCGAGGTAGATCGATCCATGCGTCGTCGCGGTAGTGTTTGTCAAAGTTGTTGTTGTCATGAAAACTCGTTGATTTACAACGCAAAACGTCTTATTTGAACTGACGCGAATTAATTTAATCATATTTGTCAACTTCGCTTTTGCTTTATTTTGATAATTTAATCCAAAGTTTAATGTTAGCAAGTGTTTTTTTTACTGGAATTGTAAACAAGGAATCAGTTAAAGTCTTCCCAAAATGTGCAGTCTGTGTGAATTGACAGTTTGACGTCATCAAAGGAAAGCCGCTTTCTGTCGGAAGCAATAAAGCGACAAATTTCGCGCCGAAAAAATTGGCTTCCTTTGTCTAGCAATCAACATGCCGAACCAATCGTGTGTTTGTTTCTCAATTGCAATCCTCCAATTTAATAAAAGCACGTGCATAGCTCCGCCTTCGAATCTTTTGCAGAGAACGGAGGCGGAGTTTAACGGTTAATTGAGCTAGTGTTTTACACAAGTTGAGTTCCGATTTGCCGAAATTACTCGGCCCTAAGCATTGAAACGACAAATACATTTATCAATGATTTTCCGAGATATACCGATTTGTTCCGATTTCCAAACTTTCTGTACAGTTCCTATAAACTATGGCGGACGTGTTTACAAAATTCCTAAACACATATATCGTAAATAACGGCAGTGTTTTATTGGATTATTTATACTTATTATCAAATACTATCGGGTTTGTTTAATATAATTAACATGTTAAACAATATAGTTGCGTCACAGACACGGAAATAAATTTTGATGGGGTCGACATTTGACTGACGCTGATTTTCTTATTGTCTGTAATTTTTACCCGAAATGAATTTTGAGAAGTGCCCATAAAAGGACTGGTACATAATGTGTCACATTGAAAAATATCCCGATCTCTGCAATATATGTGAACCAATCGTTGATTGTACTTACTTGATTTTATTCGCAACCGTACTCAAACCGGATCGTTTTTTTCTCATTTCGCTCATTTTGAAGTGCGGTCGGGAATAAAATATTTAAAAAAAAGACGATTTTCCGATTTTATTTTTTTTCCCATTTTCCAAAAATTAGGGTCGGCGGTTTTGTAAACCAAGAAATATAAAAGTCGTGGCCTAATAAATGTCGTCGCTCTACTAATGCCGTATGCCTACTCATGACTTCAGTTTACTTACGTAGTCTTGTCTTCCAATGTCGCCTGCCTACTAATGTCGTCTTTTTCATGTTTTCTGCCTAAAAATGTCGTCTGTCTACAAATGTCTCTTCTCTACTATTAAAATGTTGTCTGCCGACCAATGTCGTCTGCCTATAAATATCGTCTGCCTACTTATGTCGTCTGTATGACATATAATGCCCCCGCTTATTTAATTTATTGATTCCATCCACATAGTTGATGAACCTATCTCATATGTTATGCAACATAGTATTATTTCATCCCCTAATTGCAGGCTCCCATAAAGGAACCGGAATAACGCCCATGGCCTGGAAAGTCACTGCCGGCAGGGCACCGGCCGAAGTGGCCTACATCTGCGGCTGTAAGCACACAAAAAACCCGCCGTTTTGTGATGGCACGCACAATGGGCTGAAGGAAGTGGTGGAGACGCGGCAGAGCGCATGCGCAAAAAGGGATGGTCACGCGCAAGACTGCAAGCTGTGCACAAGATGTGGTTGGGTACCGGACTTTTAAGAAGCTTCAAATCTACCGATAAATAATGAGGCATTCAGTGTTGTAGAAGATTTGGAATGTGTGTGTGTTGTAGTACACAATACTCATTTGTTTCGTATATATGGTCGTGCTTTTATACTTATATTAATTACAAAGAAACTCAGTATTCTCCACTATTCAATCGGTTCATTGCAAAAGCATTTAATTTCCACGATGCCTATATTTGCACAATACCTTAAAGGACAATTTATGTTAATAAACTTCTCTGCTTGGACAAACGCAAATGCTTTTACAACAGATGTAGCTAAGACTATTAATTTGCCAGTATTATAATAATTATAGGTCTTACAGTTGGAGGTATATGATCAGTAGTCAAATTATTGATTTGTTTTCGTGTTAATAAAAAACCGAGCGTGTATCAAATGTGTATGTAAATTATGAGTATTTGTGTTTCTTTAAAGGTGCGTGTTCATTTATTATGTGTTAAAAATTACCTTAAACAGGAAACGGTTGTTATTAAAATTAAAATACGTTTTATTGTTTCTCTGAAATTTATTTGTCAAGAAATTTCAAACCTACATTATATTGATGTTGATTTAAAATGTAAAGATAATTTCGTTTCGTCCGTTCGTACAACAGTAAACATCATACCATCGACCGTATTATTTCATGCAGGTGAACTAAGTTTCGAGAAAAGATGAAAAATTACTTTTTTTCAACAATCTGTAATGAGCAAAGGAATGTCATATGAAATAATAACATAGATACCATGTTGTACTTATTTGTTGTTGTTGTTTTTGTTTTTGAGGAAAAAAAAACTATTTCAACATTTAATAGTTGTCACTGGTGAAAAAAAGCCAGGCTCTTTAAATAGTTAAATTTATTGGACGTTAAAGCAATAATGAGAAAAATACCTTCAATATAATATAACATGACTATTTGACGGCTCTTGTTTTTTAGCTCATCTATTTTTTTGAAAAAAAAAAATGAGCTATTGTCATCACCTTGGCGTCGGCGTGGGCGTTGGCGTCCGGTTAAGTTTTGCGTTTAGGTCCACTTTTCTCAGAAAGTATCAATGCTATTGCATTCAAACTTGGTACACTTACTTACTATCATGAGGGGACTGGGCAGGCAAAGTTAGATAACTCTGGCGTGCATTTTGACAGAATTATGTGTCCTTTTTATACTTAGAAAATTGGAAATTTTGGTTAAGTTTTGTGTTTAGGTCCATTTTATTCCTTAAGTATCAAAGTAATTGCTTTCATACTTGCAACACTTACTAACTATCAAAAGGGGACTGTGCAGGCAAAGTAATGTAACTCTGACTGGCATTTTGACTGAATTATGTGCCCTTTTTATACTTAGAAAATTGAAAATATTGTTAAGTTTTGTGTTTTGGTCCACTTTACCCCTAAACTATCATAGATATTGCTTTCATACTTGGAACACTCGCAAACTATCATAAGGGTACAGTAAAAGGACAAGTTGCATAACTCTGGTTGTCATTTTTACGGAATTATGGCCCTTTTTTGACTTAGTAACTTTGAATATATGGTTAAATTTTGTGTTTCGATCCACTTTACTTCTAAAGTATCAAGGCTTTTGCTTTCAAACTTCAAATACTTTCATGCTATCATGAGGTTACTGTACCTGGCAAGTTGAATTTTACCTTGACCTTTGAATGACCTTGACTCTCAAGGTCAAATTATTAAATTTTGCTAAAAATGCCATAACTTCTTTATTTATGATTAGATTTGATTGATACTTTGACAAAACTACTTTTACCTGACATACCACAATAGACTCCATCCAAACCATCCCCCGTGCCCTCCCCCCTCCCCCCCCCCGAATCCCCCCCCCCGAATCCCCCCCCCCCCCCCCTAAATTTTTTTTTTTTAAAGATCATCTCGCAAATGAGCACCACGTCCTCACACTATACTATACCCCCCCCCCCACCCCACCCACCCAAATTGTTTTTTTTGAAACGGTTAAAAAACACAAATATTTATTTTTATTATTTTATGTTTGAAATACCCTCACCCCCCTCACCCCCCCCCCCCGAATTCCTCCCCCCCCCCCCCAATTTTTTTTATTTATTTATTTATTTATTTTTTTAAGATCATCTCACAAATGACGCCCCGCACCCCCATTTTTTTTTTGAAACGGTTAAAAAACACCAATATTTATTTTTATTATTTTATGTTTGAAATACCGTCCTTCCTACCATCGCACCCAAGAATCCCCCTCCCACCCCCACCCCCCCCCCCCCGAAATTTATTTTTCGCATTTTTGCATTTTTTTTCGCATTTTTGGATGATAATGTAATAAATGTCCACGCCCCCACACTATACACCCCTCTTCACTCCACCCCTCCCACCTTTGTGATTGAAAATGAGAGTCCCTTCACCTTTAAAAAGAAAATAGATGAGCGGTTTGCACCCGCAAGGCGGTGCTCTTGTTTTAATTATGCATTAGCCTTAAATTTGGTGCAGGTGTAACTCGTTCGAATATTGCGTATTGGTAATACAAGTGATGTGTGTTGAAGAATGGATTCAAATGCGCATCGTTCGAAATTGTGTGCATTTTTGTTGCGGTCTTTAAACCATACGGTCGTTTAACACAGTGCAAGTTGGAGTATATGAAGTGCATTAGATTTTATGTGAAATATATTATTTAAGATGATACATTTCTTAGTTTAGTGGCATGTAGGACAGTTTCATTAACATTTTATGAAAGCTGAATTTTCTTTAATGAATACAGTCGACTGAAGTGACGTGGTCTCAAACAATTGATCTGTTAATTGTTTGTAGTGTTTTGAAAACTTTGGAAAACGTGTTGGAAAAATATTTTCAATCGAGGAAAAATATTTTCAATCGAATGCATTTGATTATATTATATTGTGAAATGCTGATAGGCCATCACACTTTTCGGTAAACAGCCCATAACCCTTGTGTTGCTGCAACAACATGGCAAAATCGAAGCCTTAAACTCCGGCGGCTACATCTCTAAGTCAATAATAGAAACCTTGAAATTTAGAACTTTATTCAGAACGGTACTGAATATTAATCAAACTGACTAGTTTTTAAACCGCGAACATGATATTTAGAACATTATGTAGAACGGTATGTATTTTAGTAATCGGAAAGGGAAAGTTAATCGTACTTCGCGTGGAAAGTTTTTACAAACTCCTCGCTGTGGTTACTTCCCACAGGGATCTATACAAACAAAAGATCCCAGGTTCCCCATACTTGTAAATAACATGGAGTTATTCTGTGCTTGGTGGTTGGTGTTTCTACTTGTTAACAAGTTATATATTCCACTAAACAACGCACGCGTGTCTGTCCAAAAGCCTCATAGTTGTTACTTCCCCTGGCGGTTTAACGGTAGTCACTGCATTCACACATTATCTTTCCATTCTGCAATCTATTCGTTTCAATGTAAATTCGTGGTATTGGTTTATATAATTTACTTTTTATCTATGGTTTAAAGTTAAAAATCTGAAACAAAGTAAAAATAACGACTAAAAATTACTTACACATAATTATTATATTTAAAGCGGTGTTTAATGGCAGCAGGGCCGGGCAAGTGATAGAGCTATGCTCGGAACCAGTCATATCTAGGCGAAAAGTTGATTTTCTCCTGATGATATCTGTGTTTAATCGGTGAATTGATCGATTATTGTGTGGTTTTACCTTGTAATCATTTGTGTCGCGTGCTTTGGAATATATGGTGTTCACTGTGACGGGTTGCTGTAGATTTTATTTATAAATATATTCATGATTATGGATTAAGTTGACTTTCACATATACATGGGGGCGTATTCTGAATATACGTGCTTAGTTTGATACCGATATTCATTTATATGCTAGCGTATATATTTATAGTGAAACGAAAATCTTCGTACTTGAAAATTCGATCATTTGATTTTTTCCGACTGTGTTGTTACTATCACGAACAGTCATTATAGTTTTACTGAAAAATTAAATCAGTCTGAAAAGATTAAGCAAGTTTTCACATTCGAATACGGAATAACGTTAGTCCATCGTGGTTACACATTAAAATCCAGAGGGCGAGAATGCGAGAACGCGACAATACGATGACGACAGTGCGACAATACGATGGCGAGAATGGGTGAACGCGATTGCGAGAACGCGACAATACGATGATGACAGTGCGACAATGCCATGGCGAGAATGCGGGAGTGCGATGACGAGAATGCGACAATACGATGACGACACTGCGACAATTCGATGGCGAGAATGCGATTATACGATGGCGACAGTACGATATGACTATCGTATTGTTGCCATCGTACTATCGCACTGTCGCCTTCGTACCCACACAGGGGGCCATATTTATGGATCAATTTTGAATAAACAATAAGACCGAATGTTTATCTTGAACATTTTGAAAAACTAGCTTACGATGACAAATCTTATACTAAAAAACACATATTACCATTCTTAAAAAATATCATTTGATCTTGATGAACTTTTACACTAATTTTTACCTAAACATTTTCTATGCTGAATTTCAATCTGTGTCACCTGCGTTCAAAAACAAGGCCACATGGTAAAATGCTAAATAGCTTATTTTCTCTCTAAATACCACATGGTTGTATCTTGAAGAAACTTGACTGTTCATTTTTAGCAATACCTAGGCTGTATTGGACTCTTGGTCACGTGGGTAAAAGACTTGGTCACGAGGTCAAATCTTAGAAAAACCTTGTAACTTCTTTAGAGGAAACATTAATGAATCAAGTTTGATGAAACTTGGTCAGATTTGTTCTCTGGTCAATATCTAGGCTAAGTTTGAATCTGGGTCAGCGGCTACAAAAAAAAATCTTGACAATATGTAGGCCATGTTCCAAATCTGGGTCAAATGCGGTAAAACCTACATCAACTGGTCACGTCTTCAGCAATGTGTGTCTCTACATTAACGTGAGAATTTAATGACCACCATTGTCCTCTTGTTTTCAGAGTATGGCAGAATCTAAGACGTTGTATCCAGCAGTTGGCTCTGTAAGTTTTTATTTAGATTTTATTTGCCGTTTTAAATTGTGTTTCAGTCATAACAAGGTTATTAGTTAACCTAAGAATACATTTTCTGAGCTATAGTTCCTATTTAAAGATTTGCTGTTTTTCACAAATTTGAGAAGTTCGCGACGCAAATTTAGTTAATTTACACAATGTTAAGAAGTTCGCGACTCTTTTTCACAATTTGAACAGCGACACATTTTGGCATAATTCTGAAAACTAATCGACTCTTTTTCTTCAAAATGAGGATGCGAATGCCGCTTCTCAAAGATGGGAAGAAAGCTCCGACATTGTACTAGTGCACATGCTATAAATGATAGTCATTTTTTAATTAGAGGTATGTAAAAAGCTGTATAAATAATTGTATTACCCATCCCCACACATGTGATTTAACCGGTTCGAGAAGTGAGTTGAAGTGATAAAACAGTATTATCATTCATAAATGCAAATGTGAACATTATAACTGTATGTACTTTTTGATAAGATTATCAGTCGTGTTCATGAATGTAGTTAAGATGGTCTCAACAGTGCGATGTTAGATGCACATTAACCCAGTATTCTCCGTTCGACGATTGCATTGTCATAGCTTCATCCAATACATTTTTCTTCATAACGGCCGTTATGGGGACTGTTATTGGGTCACCATGTTCCAGCTTCTGTTCCACCACCTCCTTTCCAGCACGACCAATTTGTTCGGGAAGAGGACAACGACAATGAGCGAGACATGGTATAGGGGAGATAACCATGGATTAGGGTTAAGGGTCGGGTTAGGGTTAAGCTAACCCGAACCCCCCCCCCCCCCCCCATTGCGCATAACAATACCATGTCACGCTCGTTGTCGTTGTCTTCTTCCCCATTTTGTTCAGAGCGGTGTTTAACCAGTTATCGCATGCTTGCTATCTCCTCAGTACGGTTTAAATTTCTCCATGTATAGCTTCTCTTACTACATATCTCAGTAGGGTCCGTCTTTTATTTCGTTATTTCCCTTTCAACCTCTTGCGTCCGTAACCTGTAACACATTCTCTTACATGTACTTTTTTCTCTATCTGCACGATCGGTGTACACAACCAGTTATAACTCTTTAATCTCATTTATCTTTCATTCGGTTTTATATTTTCTAAATTCATTTCTCGTCTGCACAATTCATGTGTCACCACGTACTGGTCTTCTTACATCATTTCTACTTTAATGTGACCAATATGACCCAAGCGCCATCAGTGAAAAATGTTTCTAATGCAATCTCCACGCAGAGTTGCAATCTGTAGCACGACGGTTACATTACGTTCACGTATGTGAGAGCATGGTACGACAACTCTGCGCGGAGATTGGCAGAGTTGTGATTCCATGCTTTCATATACAATCACTGCAATCAGTTAATTCAGCAGCTATTGCTCAACTAGTTGTTATTCTATAACTTCATTTTTCTTCAAGTCTGGTCAATGTGTCATCATTATGGTTGAAATCTCTTTTCTTTCCCTGTATGGTCATAGTGTGTTTAGTGTAGTAATTCCTCACTTCCTTTATATTCAGTACAGCACGGTCCGTGCGCAACTTGTTCTTGCTTCGCTGACTTTGTTCCTCGTCACGCCCATATGTCACAAGTTACCTGATCTTTCTTTGAGCACGTACAGCAAGCGCTCCATCCGTTATAGGTTGTCTCGGTTTTCTTTCAGTATGTTTATTTTCACTCAGTTAAAGCATCTTTAACGTCGGAAAAAATATTAGTACATGTACTGTCAACGAGCCACCATTCGTTTATTTCATTTCTCTGTATAGCTTTCTAAAGCTGCATTCTTCGCTTCATATATTTTGATCATTCAACTTTTAGTACGGTCCGTGTGCCGTCAAAGGTCTGAAAGTCGGGGAGACCAAGAAATGGTGTACCTGCGGTCTCAGCAGCAAGAAACAGCCCTGGTGTGACGGTAAGTACGTTGGTGTTGCACCTTTATAACACATACGTGGCTACAGAAGCGCCAATCGGAAGTCATGAAGCACCAATAGTTGAGTGCACAATGCATTTCATTGTTTTACTTATATTAAGCCTCACATTGTTGTTTTTCTGATCAAAACAGCATCTTCTATGCCACCAAATGCTGATGCGTGATTTCTAAGTGAAATATTTAAAGTTGCAACACATATACTCTTTTTAATACGTGGTATTTTAAGTGTAAGGCTTCTCGTTCCAGTCATGACTGCTCATGTATTGGAAAGTAGCTTAGTCATGGGGAATATTGACATAAAACATGGCAAACTTTATACAGATCAAATAAAGAATTTATTTACGCATTTCTATCATATGATCATACTTTGTATAGCCCTCCTTTTGAAACAATTTACATGGTTTGATTGCACATGTTATATACGCAGAACAATTCGCAATTATAACGACGAAAAGACACAATGGTTGACTTGCGATTGGCGATTTATTAATGGCATCTTCAGCAAATATCATCATATGTGGATATATCCATATAAAGCAACGATATGACTACTAATGTCTTAGGCCCACTACCATCAAGTCGCATGAAAATTATTTCGCCTCCAGGCTTCTGCACTTGAGTAAATACTATGTTTGACAATTGAGGCAACAGATGTCGCTTCTATTCTGACATGTATGATCATGCGCTTTGCATGACGGGAAGAACTTTTATATTTTCCGCCATACTATGAAAAAGGAGTTTCCACTAAAACTTTGCGAAAGTAACCATAATGTCGTTTAAGGCGTAACTTTGTTCATACATTCACTGTGTTCAAAATTTAAATCGGTTTTATATCGCTATACCTCCCGACTTGAAAAATAAACAAACGTGTTACGGAAGTGAAAGTAGAGGTAAACAGAATAACACGCATTTAATTACACATTCGTGTTTAATAACACTGTTTCGAGTGTTTGAAGTTAATACAAAATTAACGTTATCATGTCAGACTTTTTATACAAAACGAAAGAAAATGCTTGTTAAGAAATTGTTGTATTCGTCAACGGACTCCAGGGTTTTTTTCCACTTTTTAGGAAGATAGCCCATGGCTTTGGAATTGGGAATTTTATCGGCATTTTCATGAAATTGGGAAAATTAATTCATTAGCCTTTTTTTTCACATGAAAAGTCCACTAATTAGGGAAATACTAAATTTGATATAACACTTTCTAATCATTAGAATTAAAAGAGCAAAATCATAAAATACTTTGTTAGATGTAATTGAATTAAAATTGAGATAAAATACGCATAAGACACTTCTTTCTAAAAAAAAAAAAAAAAAAAAAAAAATTTTTTTTTTTTTTGGAAATTGGGATTTTGTTCCTACATTTTGGGAAAAAAGTATACTTTTTGGGATTGGGAACATAGCCGAATTTCGGCTATAAAATCGGGCCAAAAAAAAAACCTGGACTCTATCTTAGTGTATGCATGTTCTTTCTATATTTTAGGCTCACATAAAGGCACCGGTTTCAAATCCATGAAATTTACGGTGGAAAAAGAACAGGAAGTGTATTACATCTGCAACTGCAAGCAGACGAAAACTCCTCCATACTGTGACGGCTCACATACCAGCGCTCCGGAAGTAGTCGAGAAACGCAAGAACGCATGCGCAAAGAAAGATGGTCATGTGAAGGATTGCAAACTGTGCACGAACTGCGGTTGGGTGCCCGACTTTTAAAGGGACCGTGTCTCTGCACATGTGTGAGCCCGCCGTGTGACAACATGGACGTTTTATAGAAAAGGGATAATGACAGTACAGCATCGGTTCCTAATTGTATGTTTAAGTGATATATGATGATATAACACCCTCTTATCCAGATTGCTATTTTACGGACGTGTGTTTAAACCAGTATAAGCAATAATTATACAGTGTTAATATATACATTCAACCATAAACCACGTCCTTGCTTAATCAGTTATCACATCTCATCATTAATAACATTTGTTATTAATCAAGGAATTACCCCTCTGTGCACATTGATGGTGGCCACAAATACGTAATACTTTTCTTGTAAATATGGGAAGCTGGAACCTTTTATAAATAAAGAAAAATCCAATGTCGCGTTATATTACTGTAAGTAAGAACGTAGAGTAATTTTTACAGCAATTGAACCTTCTTTTTTGCAATTTACGTAGATATACGAATACAATTCATCAGCAGTTCATATTGTGAACATTCAATACATGTGAATGCATATCAGTGACGCCTTATACGTGAAAGAAACAATGTTGCAGTGTAAGATGCAATACAATTTTAATTACCGGTACTGGGTACCGTTTTACTAAGCTACTTACGCAATTCGTAGACTTACTAAAACGGTACCCAGTGATCTTTATTTCTGATAGATGTTGCTGTTAGTTTAAACCTTTTTTTTTAGGGGAGATCTTAAGAATGCTCCCACGGTGGGGATCGAACCCGTGACCTCCCGGTCGCTTGGCGGACACCATATCAATTATACCACGGCGACAACGTGTTGTTGTTGAGTACATACCGTAGGCTTATTTGAAAAAGGAATCTTAACGTACGTTTTCCTACATACGAGATTTATTACAAGGATCCCTTTATGTTCTTTTTTTTATTAAGACCTATAAGTATTTCTCTTTACCACTTATCTCACTAATGTAATAGCTCGTCAGTTAGGTATGACGTTGTAGTAGCTTATTTTCATGTACGACTTTTTTGGCAGCCTGTTGCTATACATGATGTTCTAGCCACTTATCAATTAGTCGAGTACTTATCCAATTACTCTATATGAATGCCATCAAACATATGCGCAAGTAATTCGATATTTTAACCATGTTTGAGGTGACTGCAAATAATAAATTAGTTTAGTGCTTATTTCCCAACAGATTGCACGTGATGCTAACTAATAAGTACATAATGAACATCGTTCTGGGAAAATAGGTTTTAATGCATGTGCGTAAAGTGTCGACTCAGAAACGCCTGTACAGCCCGCATTTGGTTATCATAAACGACACTGTCAGTCTAAATGGATTTTTGTTTAAAAGAGGCTAATCTGGGAAGAAACTTTATGCACATGCATTAAACCCAGTTTTCCTAGAACTCGACTTTCTAGTATATATTACCACAATGCGTATGTTTTTTACGACTAATCTAACCTATATCTCATCGTAGTTGTTCTTGAATGCTTTGAGCTTTTATGAGTGCATACGTACAGCTCAAAGCGACCGGAGGGTAACTATCTGGAGTTGGATTAAAAAAACAATATGTCATCGCTTCTCGCTGACTACGAAACATGTTGTACAGCGTATGTCATACAATGGTAGAATTTATTGCTATACAGGTGTATTACCAGAAAGCATTTGATGCGAAGTATCGAAATAGGCGCAATTTAACAGTTAATATTGGGGAATACGTAAGATAAAAATAGGCGTGACCGAATATAATGAACACGCTTTGATTTGCGAAAGTGAATAATTACTTGAACAATTAACATATTATGGACGGACACTGTAGATTCTGACAAGGTTTTTGCCCTTATACGATAACCATATCAATTACAAGAGCTAATAAAAGTACACAAAACCGGTATCTACAGCAACTAGTTCTATTCGTCAAATTGGCTGTACAACACATTGATTTTATCCAAGGCACATACACCAATGCATGGTCGCTTTAAATGAACTAGTACTACCTGCCGTACCTGGCTGTCTGCTTTATAGATTAAAGCAGTCATGGTCACGGCGCCTAAACAAAACGGATTCTACCGTAAACATTTGTGCGCTACCGGCTAATTATCGAAATGGCTGCGACCCATATAAGAAAATAGATATTTAAAGAACCAATTTACTGTTAAACATTTTTAATAATTTAATCAAGTTTGAATGACCGTTTAAGGGTAGTAGGGACAAGAACATTTCATGTAGGTTTAGACATATGCTCAAGACTGAGAGACGATGAATATTAAAAATGCAACCGGTTTTAGGTAGTTATAGTGGTTGAATGGGCACCTTATATGTTGTTAAGTATTATGCTTGATCTAAAAACATGAAATTTTTGTAATTGTCACCATATAAGCAGCATCGAATATAAATTTTTACCGTAATATACTTATGTCCAGTACTTTCGGCTATTACCCGGTTCCTAATTCATGTATTATCCGGTAGCAGCAATCGACACTTAAACTACTTTTTTTCTACACACTTAACCGGCACACATCATGACAATGACTTCACCAGACTTATGGCGGCTTTTGTTTCAACATCAACCTAGCGCAGTAAAAATATGAATAACATTGTTTTTATGGATCGATATCTGTTGTTGTTTTCTATCGTTTCCACAGGTTTTGTGCATTAACTCTTGCACGATGTAGGCTCCCACTTCGATTGACTTTTTTAATTGAGCACGAACATCAAATATAAAATAATGTCGTTGCTGTTTCGTGGACTATTGCTTTGGTAAAAATGAATTATCTGATGTAGAAGGCCTGTTCCTGTATGACCACATATCTATCAATAATATGTATAACTATACGCCAAGACGACTGGTTTGCAGAAACTTCGATTCGTCTCATTTGTTGTAGAAGCGTATTGACAAGCAGCCCTTTGCGATGGAAATTTACAGAAGTTACACCGGTTTGACTTTGGTTGCAGATTTCCATTCTCGGAAGGTGAATCAAATTTATGTGTCCGTATTCACAAACCGATTCTTAGACCGAAGTCTAAAAATACAGAATGTAACAAAAACTAATTAAAGTAAACAACTTGAAAGTCAAGTATTGCATGGCAGTCAACAAGTATATAATTATTGGTTAAGAAAAATATTTAATGTATAAGCACGACTAAAAGCCTGTAAATATGCAGACTCTGAGGTATTGTTATTGAGTCTAAGACTATTGTTTATTCTAACGTCTAAAAAAGGGTTCATGAATTCACCAAATTTCTGATAAATAATGAAATACAGTCAAACCTGAATTCAGCGGTCAGTCAAGGGAAATGATCAAAGTGACCGTTGTCCACAAGTGACCGTTGAATTCGGATCACAATTTTAAGAAGGTTGGTCAGTTGGCAGTATTACTACGTCGTTACCCCACCCAGTCGTTTGCATACAGTGTAAAACAAATGCTCATTGCATTAACAAAGCATACACACGACTATAATGTAACACTGGAGACATCGCATAAGTATCAAAGAAATATGTAAATAGATCTAGCGGTGAATCTGAATTTTCATACTAAGCAAGCACTTGTGTAATGACATTATTTTATGGGTGCATAACTACCGGTACGCATAACTGCACCATACATGCAGGTGTATACAATAAGCATACATGCAGGTGTATACAATAAGCATTTCTTACACGGTAATATATTGAATGATGAATGATTCCAGTCTAGACAATCACGTTCGGACGCATTCATACAATACACCATTGTTACTGCTATATTAAAGGGATCTTTTCACGGTTTGGTAAATTGACAAAATTGAAAAATGTTGTTTCAGATTCGCAAATGTTCATTTTAGTTATGATATTTGTGAGGAAACAGTATAACTGAACATTTACCATAGACCAATATAGCCATTATATGTATCTTTTGACGATTTGAAAACCTAAAAAATATAAAGCGTTGCAACGCGAAACGATTGAATAATTTGGAGAGTTCTGTTGTTGTCGTTAAAATTTACGAAACTACGAAGATTGCTAATATAAGGTATAAAATACTTAAACTGTGTATATCCGGCGGAATAGCCGAAAGGGCTAATGCGTTTTTACTTCAGACTAACTCCAGGACTCCGGGGTCACTGGTTCGAGCCCTGGTACCGGCTACTTTTTTCCGTTTTTTAATTTTATTCTTGATTTTTTACTGGAGCTTTTAAGATCCAATGTTTACATTTAACAATATAAAGCATTTAATTACAAACTTCAAAATATGCCAAAATCTGTGAAAAGGCCCCTTTAAGCTTTCAGCAAGCGGCTCGCAAAACAATCTTAAAAGTGTCAGTATTTTTCTCTTGGTTTTAGTTCTTTTAGATGGAAAATTCAACAAAACAGAACATGGACGCAATACGAGATGACAACTCATATTCACGTGAGCACCAACTCCAAGTACAGTGTAAAACGTTTGCCCACAGGCTATGCCATTTTGTTGTTAAAACGTTCTGAAAAACACGTTTTTGATGTTCATATGCATCATTCGATTTCGTTTTTTGTATCACATTCCGTTTTTACAGACTTTGCACGGTGTAAGTTTTTTTTATGTTTTCGTCTGTGATCCGTTGCCCTTGAAATCAATATGCGACGTTTTTAAAAACGCAAATGCAGTTACCTTTTATTTTCTTACAATTTTATAATAAATGTGAATGATTCTTACAACATTGTTAAGTAGCGGTAGCTACTTAAGTAGCGTTTTTTTTCTCTAATGTAACAACACAATGTCAAATATCTCTAAAAGCAACAGATGTAATGCGTCTTCTGATTGGCTAACACTCAAGAGTCGGTAAAAACTGTACCTCGAAGTACAATTTTGTACGTCGAAGTACATTTGTCTTTTACCTAGTAGGTCTTGTTGACTTTCGACCCAAATGGTACGCCATCTTTATGTGCTGATATGGCCCGGTGCCGTTTCGCGTATATGTTCAGTATCTAGAAAATTGTAAAAAAAAAATGTTTCAAATGACCGCAAACGAAGACATGTAAGTTTTGTTGGCACATTAACGGCTACCAAATCAGAAAATCTGTCAGGAAACGTCATATAGAAACATACAAAAACAGTGAATTATTTTTCCATCACTTATGTTTGTTACCAAACGTAACACTGAACTGTGAAATTGTCGCCTTAGTCGTCTGCACAGCAAATAGCTAAGGCACGGAACGATGGCAATGTCACATCACACGTCGTCGACACTAACAATTGAGACAAGGGGCGATGCCATCTGCACTTTGCCGTAGTCATCGCATCAACACGCGAGACCTGCTACTGCTCGTAGGCAATCAGTGATACTCCGAAACATGTCGAACACTGACGCACTCTACTTACATAAAAATGGGACACGAATTACAGCGCCTAATTCGTTATGTTCAGCGGAGGTGTATTGGCTCCAGCGCTTTGTTTACGGTCGGCGCCATTCGGGTTCTGGAAAAGTCCAGCATTAACGCTTGGCTGAAGGTCGACGAAGACATATTAAATGCTTTCTTACAGCTGTATGAAGGCACGCTGCGAACAATTATGTTCAATCAGACGACACACTGTAATTTACTTAGATGGCATTAATTAACGATGCGTGTAAACGTAGTATAGCATAGGACCGTGGGGTCTGCAAACATCTTGAGACTACTTCATGAATAATGATTTCATTGAGCTACAAATAACAGAAATCGGTAAGTTTTTAGAATTTACATCTTCGTTACAATATGCTTTTTACATACCAATACAGCACACCATACCTTAAAAGAGGACTCGACCATAATTAAAAATAGTCAGTCGTTGAAAATTCATTGGATAGCGACCGAATTTTTCAATTCGCTTACCAAACAAATCACATTTTCTATCAAAATAAACATGTTAACAAATTGAACTTAAGTAGGTTCTTAGAGAACTTATTAATACGCTTATAGTGGTGTATAATGTTGTATATATAAGCAATTGTTATTCATTGAAGGCTTTTTTCAGACAATGAAAGTTTGTTAAAAACATGTCGTTAGCGAGTACATGCGATTACGCATGTATGTGTCCATTTCAGCGCAAGGTATGGTGAACGCGATGTCGATTTGTGTCCATTTCAGCGCAAGGTATAGTGAACGCGATGTCGATTTGTGTCCATTTCAGCGCAAGGTATGGTGAACGCGATGTCGATTTGTGTTCATTTTAGCGCAAAGTATGAAGAACGCGATGTCGATTTGAGACGTGTTGTAAAAACAATACGGTGCATGTGGCACGGCACTAAACTGGATAGACTCGTATCTTCGTCCAAGAAGCTGTCGCATAAGTGTTAATTCAGCTTTATCGGTGGCACGTTCTTTGGAGTGTAGTAGGGTAGTTGTCTTGGTCCATGGCTCTACCTGACGTACGCTGGAACACTGTTTGATGTCGTACAGCCATGTACAACTACCCTAACTCTTTGCGAATAGATCCTTTAGTTCTTTTACCTGCTCAGTGTATAGCACAGATACAGGCGAAAATTACCTGTGTTTAATTGTAAACACTTAAAGCATTTCTGAAATGTCCAGTGCCCCGGCCGGGAATTGAACCGGGGACCTCTGGAATGGTAGACCAGAGTGTTACCACTCGACCACCGCACCACCCTAAATATGGTAAATATAAAAAAAAAAGTTGTGTGGACATGTCATAAACCATGCGTCAGCAAACCGATATTGGTATCAAGTTCGACTACTGATGATAACATTAACCATGATAGGGTCGCAGTGAAGTCCCTTTATCTGACCATGTTCTTGTGTTTAAGTGTATTCTTTGATGTCTGTATCATAATACATTTAACTGAATGTTCTTACTTCATTTCAATGCGATGATCTACAAATCCGAGGATTGTCTGTTCGACTCCCGACCCGTCAGCATAAACGCATTGTCATAAAATTATGTATGCGTGCATTTGTCACCTACCCCTGATTCAAGTTGTAGATGTGCTCTTTATTTCAGCTTTTTGAGGAACATATTTGAAAAAGGTTATAGGACCACCATTATTTGAGTCAAATACTGATAAACAATGCATGCATGTACAATCCTTTTAAACAACCGTTGTTTACGCGATGTGCCGTTTGCTTACAAGTCTCTATGAACCATGCATGTTTACAAAAGGTTTGTGTACATGCATCACAACGTGAACATTAAACAGTAATAAGCGGGCTTATTGATATGTATAAGCGTTATTAAATATTTTTGACAATTAGTATACGGATATCAACACCAGTATTACAGACTTCTATGATACATGTATGTGGAGGATACATTAGTATACGGATATCAACACCAGTATTACAGACTTCTATGATACATGTACGTTGAGGATACATTAGTATACGGATATCAACACCAGTATTACAGACTTCTATGATACATGTATGTGGAGGATACATTAGTATACGGATATCAACACCAGTATTACAGACTTCTATGATACATGTATGTGGAGGATACATTAGTATACGGATATCAACACCAGTATTACAGACTTCTATGATACATGTAGGTGGAGGATACATTAGTATACGGATATCAACACCAGTATTACAGACTTCTATGATACATGTATGTGGAGGATACATTTAATGCGCTGATGTCAGAGCTGATATTTCGAATGAGTAAACGATGTATTATATTATTGATCGAGGACAGACATTCCGATTAAACGTCCCATCTTAATTTAATATTTTGGTAGAAACTGTGTGTATGTAGTTATCGATTTATCAGCTCAGGTTAAAAAGGATATTAGTTGTTGTTTTTTTTTGCGTGTTTTGTTTTCACTGTTCAGCATTCCTTTATAAAGCATCTAAACATGTATTTTTTTATTCAATTTGATTTGTATGTGTTTATTTTATGGTCTATGTAAATGTCCTTAATGATTGGTATTAATGCAATCAGTTTGGTACATCATTATTTGATCCTTCAAAACAAGTCATAGGAAGGTTTATGTTCGCGACGAACAATTTATTGTACCTTTACGCGCAGTTAGAAGAAAGAAAAAAATTCTTTTTTAACTTGAGAATTAGTGGACCAAAACAGAACCATATTTGTAACGTCAACGTCTTACTTGCATGTAGTAAATAATCATAAACCAAACTTAGTGTAATTATCATGCGTGTGTTATTCATACACATCAGAACATTATTGCTGAAACCAGTTTTTTGAGAACTATGAAAACGTATCTTACTATCGAAATGTCTAGCCAATATGTATTGTTTGATTTTTAATTTCAAATGTCTTCTTCATGTTAAAAACACACCGTGTTGTGATCGCGAGATGAATTTTAAAGTAATTACAAGTATTACTAAATAAAACCCACGGTTTGATTCATTTTTGTAATGAAGAACACCCGTGTTTATATTTTAGGCGGATTCATTAAACCACGACTGCAGTTTACTAAGTATTTTCAAAGTATATAGGTGTACGTTATGGTAGATTACGAACATCAACCCTTAAACCATTTTTGACCAGTGGGCTCTCCCATGCTTCTTAATTGGATCAATTTATTTCCAAAATAAGGGAAGTCTAGTATATTTATTTCTATATTTAGAAAATGTCTTACATAAATTTCTTTAAGCAAACAGCGCAGACCCAGATGAGACGCCGCATCATGTGGCGTCTCATCTGGGTCTACGCTGTTTGCCAATGCCTTTTTTCACGACGCTAGGCATAAATGGGTTAAAAGAATCGATATTATCCTTTTCATACAATTATTGTTCAACACTTCTATTCAGCATAAGTACAATATACAATTGCATATTTATCATTGATGTTGCTACGTGCATGTGACGATATAAGAAGCGATACATTCGTCTAATTATTAAGGCATCATTGATTCGGTTGTTAACAATGTCACATTGTTTCTCTATTATAGTGGTTTCTTTTCATGTAAGCATATGCTATTTTTCTCGGATTGCAGATACATTCTTTAAATACATAAATTATTTATTAAATAACAACATCATACAAATACATATAACGGTCATTGTCATACAAAACCACAGTTGCAAACAGCATATAAGACATGTAATTTTACGGTTGATTTACATTATACAATGAAAATCTACACACAATTATGTATAGAGCAATAATAAATTTTGTATACGTAACAACACACCCATATTTTAAGAAAAAAAGGAAAGAAATATAACAGGTTACTATCATAGTAAGTATATTAGTACACTATAACAGCAACCGGTCAATTAACGAGTATAACGAAATTAATCTAAACGATAACGTATTGTTTAAAAGAAGTCATATATTATGCACATCTTCTTTCCACATTAAGATATGAAAGTACATTTATGGCTAACACTTTCTTTCGTAACATAAGCGGCTATATCGAGTGCGTGTTGGTTTATTTTGTTTTTACTTTTCTGACGTAAAAGTATGTGCGTAATAAAACAGGCGAACATTGAGGAATGGAGAAGCAAATTCAGAAAGAGCATTTCAATGCGGAGCCATTGAACAAGGGCAAATTGTATCGCGAATGACCACTTTTGGTGAAACAAATTGGGCACATTGGTGGAAGTTTTGGGCAAATTCTTAACATTTAAACATATATGATTATGTGCCATTGTTGTGTTATTTGTGTATTTAGTTGTTTTCAATAAATACATTCAATAGTTTACTTTTCAATAATGCTCATCTCACTTGCATGTCATTTCAGTTGTTCAGAATGAAGAACATAATTACTACACGTCCATATGTTGACGATAGATAGATAGATTTAGTTCAGTGTATAAAATACATGTAGCATGGTACACAACATAATTAAAAATTTCTACAAATCATGCGATACAAATGCAAAATATCACAGATCAGCTAAAAGACTAGAGCTTAAAAGCATTTGGGTAAAAATACATAATTATTGCTTCTTTTTATATCATTTGTTAACATACATAATTGGTGAATCAAATATTAATTACAATCTAAGTGTACAAGGGCATGTACTCACATACCCAGAATAGCACAAAAAGGGAATGGGAATTCCCTTATTTCCATTGTGATCCTGGTGAATGATGACATGTCCTAGCAAGGCACAACAACTTTGTTCTTAACGATGGTAAACTTAGCAAATTAACATTCGAGTAATAATACACATCATTTTTATAATAATAAACATCACAAGGAGATTACAGGATTTATTAACAAAACTACAAGCTATTTAAAATATGCTTTTTTACTGCAACCTTAAATGTCTGTAAGTTCGGGGAATCTTTTATGTCAATTGGTAAGCTGTTCCATAAAGAACATCCCTTATATGAGAAGGACATGTTTCCAAACCCTTTTAATTTCGGGATACTGAAACATGACCCTTTGCTAAATCTAGTATTATGGTTATGAACAGTACTGGCTAGCATAAAATTCTTATTCAAGTAAGTAGGGGCAGAACCTGAGTGTATTTTAAAAACAAGGGTAAGAATAATCTGTTCTACTCTTTCTACCAGCCCAACTGAAGAAAATATTCTTTATTGATGTGACTTCTTTGATCTAGTCTAAAAATAAACCTAATGATCTTGTTCTGTGTGACCTGGAGTCTGTTCTTCAGATTCTTAGAAATGCCATAATACCATATAGAACAGACATAATCAAAATTACATTGAATCGATGACATAATTAACATTTTTTAGTATATAATGATAAAACCTTTGCTTTATGTATAGGAAGCTAAGTCTTGCATTTGCCATCTTAATGACCGAAGTAACCATACTTTCAAAATTTAAACATTGATCTAAAGTAGCACCAAATATTTGACTGAGTCAGTGTGCTGTATGACTATACCATTGCACGAAATATTAAGGGTAGACTCTTTAACTTAAGTTTCGAGCCAAATAAAATGGATTTTGTTTTACCCAGGTGTACAGACAATTTATTGTAAACTAACCAGTCACTAACTCTTTCCAGATCACGTGCTCATAAACACTCAATATCAAGTTTAGACTTGCCAGACACCAGTATAGCAGAATCATCGGCATATAATAAAAGCTTATTGTTTACAAAATAAAAGCTTATTGTTTACAACTCCTGCCATGTCATTCACATATATTAAAAATAGCAGAGGCCCAGAGCAGATAAAAACGAATCATGCACGTATTATGGTTGTTATGAGTATTCCCACTATGGAACTTATATTCAAAGCATTGCCTGATATATTACAAAAAGATCAGGCAGTAACCGGTTATTCTCTATTATGATCATTTGCAAATGTTGCATTTAGAAGTGGAATCTAAATTAACGCAAGCTCAGTCCAGACATGAATAATGAAACTACGGAAACACGGTAAAGAGATAAATTTTTAATAACCACGTGTTTAAATGAGATGACTAATGTCATTTACAACTCCATTGTATAGGCGGTATTCAGGTCATCGGAAATTTAAGTTAGAGGCTACACAATATGATTAAAATATAAGGTTAAATCAAAACGTTATCGGTGCACTTATCAATAAATAGAAATACTATGTATTGAGAACATCATTCAAAATGTTACATCTGGTACTAGTGATCGTGAAACCACTGCTTTATTCTTTAATATTGTTCAAAATCTAAGTTACGAAAAATCAGTGTATTGCTTTCATGAATATACATACTATACAAACATGAATAATAAACTGGTGTAGACATCGGTAGATTTCAACAAATATTTGGTAGTAATGTCGTTGCAAAAAAGAATCATTGACATATAAACGCATCGATATACAGACGCATGTCTGTTAACCCATTTATGCATAGTGGACTCACCCACCCTTCTAAATTGAATCAATTTATTTCCAAAATTACAGATGTCTATTATATTTATTTCTATATTTAGAATATTTATTACAGAAATTCCTTTGAACAAACAGCGCAGACTCTGATGAGACGCCGCATCATGCGGCGTCTCATCTGGGTCTACGCTGTCTGCAAAGGCCTTTTTTCTAGACGCTAGGCATAAATGGGTAAATAAATGAATGATTCCTATTTGATGAAAATTGCGAAGCCATCGGCCAAAGCCATTCCTGAAAAAAAAAGAAAGTGATGATGAAATGTATATAATGCATGGGTTGATTGAATAAATTGAAAACACCATTAATTGGTTGATGCATGCTTTACGAATTCAAGTTTGATCGCATATTCTTAGACATATATTGTGTTAATTAATATAAAAGTAACACGTAAACACATTACAATGCTATACCAAAGCGTAATTGAGCATCGTACGTTTTTGTAATCATACAAAGTAAATAGCAGCGTTATGTTTACACAATTAGCCCTTTTCTCTGTATGGTTTGCCTGGATTATATCTGTATAGTCGGTTATCTCTAATTAACCCATTTATGCCTAGCGTCTAGAAAAAAAGGCCTTGGAAAACAGCGTAGACCCAGATGAGACGCCGCACGATGCGGTGTCTAATCAGGGTATGCGCTGTTTGCTTTAATGAATTTCTGTAAGAAATATTCTAAACAGAAATAAATAAACTGGACATCCCTAATTTTGGAAATAAATTTGATCCAATTTAGAAGGATGGGAGAGTCCACTAGGCATAACTTGGTTAAAAGCCGATTTCGATATGCTATGAGAACAAGTTACACCAAGATGTCGTTCTTTCGAGAGGTTAAACATTCAAGCAACACTTTGAAAACGTGGTTAGTCGATGAATACAATACATCATATGCAACAAGAACGGCGATAGTTTCGTTTCACAATATCGTTGTAAAGGTCAGTGTTTAACGGAAATAGGTTGACAATATTTAAATCGCCTTAAATTCGTCATTACGAAGGGATGCGTGTGATGGATTTGATGGATAACGCCAGTCACCTCATTAAAGTTTATCGCGATTTTAACAAAAGTTTACAAAATTTAAATGTGTTTACAATGTATTTTTTCACGCAAGCTGATAATCTCTTTAAATTCCCGACCCAAAGAACGTGAGATTCAATTAACCTTTAATTTTAAACATTTTACCTGTCAATGTTTGTGGTTTTCCTGCGTTATTGCCAGTAGCGAAATAAAATTTCGGATATGTGATATGGTTGTCATAACCACACGCACAGTTCGACGTTATAACAGCAGCAATCAGCAAGTCATCAGCGCAGCCCCCACTCCAATGGGTTGGTTGAACGTAAAAGGCTCTTGAACAATGCCTGTAACATGGTACCGGTAGAAAATATTATCTGGCAATTATGTTGACATGTTTGAATATGAATATAAATTGAATGTTGGCTTGGTGAATGATTTTTACAGGCATTTGTTGCGGAATGCCTTCATTTACTAGTTACCAAATGTTTCCTATAATAGTAAATATGTCGAATGATGACGATTTAGTAAAGTAATTTATTGCATAAACAATTTTGCATGTTTCTCAAAACATGTGAGTATATAGCAAATGTCATAATACTAAAAATGTTGGAGCTATAATTCATTCATTTCAAACACCTACCACGCTGTTTACCTTTAAGAAAAATGTGTAAACAAGTTAATGAGGTAATGCTACCAGAATTCCGTAGTAGAACACTGAAAGACGCTTATTATATTGCGAAAATTTGTCGCAGCCAAAATGTCTTCCTTTTCAATCACATGTAGATGGCGATTCGTCAGCTGCGTATATTTAAGCCAAATCCGTCAAGCGGTTAAAGCGATGAAGCGCCCGCAAATTTGAGGAAGTATGTCTTCTATCTTTAAACAAGTAACACGAATAAAATTCTGCTGCAGGCAGTGAAAGATTTTGCAAGTAAACGCCTTTTTGAATACTGGCTGAATAATTTGTAACTGATAATAACACATTCTGTAGATAGTATCGGAAAGAACATTTGTATAAATAAAAACATTATGTGTATATGTATTTAATGCAAATACATAAGTCATAACCCTTCAATAGAAAAGGCAAAAAAGCTGGCATTTGCCCGGACACTGCCCCATGTGGAGCTCAGGATCCTGTCCGGAGTGAACCAGTTGCTGAGGGTGCGGTTTCTGCCGTCGAAAGTGATGCTCTGTTCCAAGCTGTCTTTGTAGAACGCGATCTTTACCTAGAAATAAACGTAAATAACAGTATGTCCCTTACTTTTTACTGTTCCATGTAAGGTGTATCAGACAAAAAACAAACAATCCTAAATATCCTATATATTGCAATCATGTAACATTTTTCTTTACGCAGTAAAACCTGTTCTATATGCAGGCTGCTCCAAACCGAAGCGATACGATGCCTGAAGTGTTTGGTACAGGAGGTATTTCCCAGCTGCTGACAAGCAGGATCACTGGTGGAACCGCTATCTCCAGTCAGCCAGGCGGTTCTAGGATTCGATCCTATTCCAGGGAAGCCACGGAACACCAACGTCCACTCTGACGACAAAGATAAGAGATCACTTCTAAAGGAAAATACTTAAATATCTGCCGTGCTCTATGAAAAGGGGGTTTAAATCATATGCGTAGAGGGTCGTCCCAGATTAGCCTGTGCAGTCCACAAAGGCTAATCAGGGAAAACACTTTGCGCTTAAATGATATTTTTTGTTTCAAGAAAGTCTCTTCTTAACTAAGTTCCAGTTTAGGCGGAAAGTGTCGCGCAATAGTTCGAGCAGGACTATTGCTGTACATTGATTGCTATCAATACGCCGGTCGTAACATGACTGTTATCATAGAACGATATAATCGACTTATTTTCGGTTTGAGCCAGCAGTCGCAACCTCGCGATTTCGCTTTTTCAATCAATTCTGTAGTGAATTTGTATGGCATGTTCATAATTCATGTACGTCAATTAAAGAAGTGTTTGTTTTAAGCCCATTAAGAACTTGTTAAATGACGAAATATTTAAAAAGAAAATTCCAGAAAGCGCAGGACAATACTTCAGGAGACATCGGTTTTATGAACATTTAATTAACAATCAACAACATCAAACACACACAACGATAAATTATTTCGTTAAGATTTGTGATAGTGAATACCTTTTGGCAGTTCTTTTTTGTTTGTTAAACATGTACACCACAAAAGCCTGCGACCATTCAATATGCGATTGCGGAAATATCAATAGCCAAATTATAACAAGTTAATTCGTTGATTTAATATCCCCCGCAAGAATAAATTTGGTTTATTGATGGATTCAGATCCATTAATATAAGATATTATAAAAAAATCAAGTTTATGGTAATTGTTTTTATGGAATGGAATTCCACTCATTGAAATATATACACCCATGAAGTTTCATGTTGAAATCTCGTAGTTTCATGTAGAAATCTCGTCTGTGATATAAGCTTGAAATGCTACTTCATACAATAACAACAATAGGCAATAACTCTTATTTATGAAAATGATGAGTTTTATATCTTAAGCATGGCATAACCCTCTTTAACATCAATACATCCATGAAGTTTCATGTTGAAGTATTGCATGGTATCTGAGGTAAAGCTCTGAAACATTCCATCAAATTTCATCAAATTAAAAAAAACAAAGTGCAATAATTCGTATTAAAGAAAATGAAGGGTCATGGTTCTTGTTCATTGCATTTCTCCTGATTAATGAATACATAAATAAATACATATATACACCTTTGACGTTTCATGTCGATATCGTATATATTTTCTGATATATAGCCAAAATCGTTTTGTGATAGACGGAAGGACGGACTGACAGACTGACGGACAAAAGTACGGATGAACAAACAACGCCAATTCTATATCATTCAGCCTTTGTTGCGTTGTGGTAATGGCGATAACCTTGCGATCGAGGAAAAGACGCACGTTTGCAGTTAGTTCGACACAGGACACAACACAAATTTCGACGAAATCTACATATAAGGTAATCGCTAACCGGTTGCAACCTAGCCAAATGACGCATGTCACGGAAACTGATTTATTATAATGAATTGTATTATTCGTGTATTTTAAGGACCACCATGTATTGTTAGTTAATGAAATTTTACAACCGAAGCATATGTTATTTTAATTATTTTTATTGAATCTGACGCTATCGGTATGGATTCTTAGGATATTGCTTTTTTAAATAAGTTTGTTTTCCGAACAATTCCTTTAATATTATGCCGCTAAACTCAAGTTTTATGACAATACAAACAATACAATATTACATAACTTTGATCGTGTAGTAAGACGAAATATGAATAAGAAAAATTTACCGGTTTTGCCAAACACTTCAACTAAACTGTCATCGTTCCCATAAAAGTCAATGTCAAATGCAGGGACATCCGACAGCAGACATTCCCGCGTCGTGCGGTTGTAACTTGCGCTCTTACATAAACGATCACTAGCACATTCAACGGAACATCCAATCTTTGACAGGGCGCTAAGAGTCCGGTTGTACGAAGTTAAAGCCTTCGAATTTGAACGGTAAAATTTGCCTTGAAAACCCGTACACTCATGACATCCTCTTAAAATTATGATTATCAACAGCATAAAACAAAAGCGGTTAGCCATGTTGGCCACTTTATCCGATAATGAACAAGCTGCTTTCTGTGAGCTCCTTCCCAGCCCGCGCATGTGCGCCGTAACGCCATGGAATCTATAACCACGCCTCCCCGGCAGAAAGTTAACGAATAGAATGCGTGGCATTTATGTCAACACTAAGATCCTAAGCCTGTATGTTTCAGAATTACCCAACCACTTGTTAAAAGTCAAACAACCGTGTGTGTAAGATAAAAAATACTCAAACTGGTCCAAACTACGCAACATAACGAATACACAGGTGGTTAGCGTGTGGCTATGATATTAATTAGTGAAAACATCATTTTGAATGATAAATAATCATATTATAACGAAAAATTAACTTTTCTGAAAAAAAAAAATATTTCACTATCAAATATATATATAACAAGGTATGCAACTCAAAATCACCCCAAAACGGGGTGCATCGCTTTGAACAGCCATATCTTCATAAATTTTGCAGCGATTTTCACGATCTCGGTCTTATTCAACGCAGAAATGAATTTCCTTTCTGGAAATGTATATGTCTTGCAATATTTTTACAAATGCTGGGTCAACTTTTAAGAAATAACACGATACACAACACGCATGACCCAGTTGACAGTGATCATGCTGTCTTTAAGACTGAAATCTTCACGGAGTAAAGGGCAACTTCCCTACAAAGTTCATGTAGTTCGATACCATAATTCAATAAAACGTATGAAAAAACATTATAACCGTTCTTGTCGTTACATTCTGCATCAAGACTAACTGTCCAGCGCCGTTTGAAACCTTTGTTTACATACATTTCAACTAACTGACATTTTAAACATACGAGTGATTTCATTGGTCCAATGCGGAGGTGTGTCTTTACAACTGGAGATTTCATTCATAAAGAATACATGATCACTGTCAACTGGGTCATGCGTTATATATATATTTGATAGTGAATTTTTTTTTTCAAAAAAGGTAATTTTTCGTTATAATATGATTATTTATCATTCAAAATGATGTTTTCACTAATTAATATCATAGCCACACGCTAACCACCTGTGAACGAATATTGTATAAAAATCAATGTAGCAATCGTATATTTGTTTTGACAATTTATTTTTGGCTATCGGTATCTCGCACTGTATGCATACGGTAGTTTCATAATCCATTGAAACAAATCGTTTTGTTTAAAGGCGCCTTTTAACGTTTTGGTAAATTGACAAAAATTAAAGAAAGTTGTTTCAGATTCGCAACTTTTCGTTTAAGTTATGATATTTGTGAGGAAACAGTAATACTGAACATTTACCATCCTCTAATATAGCCATTATATGCATCTTTTGACGACTTAAAAACCTGAAAATTATAAAGCGTTGAACGCGAAACGATTGAATAATTTGTAGAGTTCTGTTGTTTGCGTTATATTTTGTGAAACTACGAAGATTGCTAATATTAAGTAAAAATTACGTCTGTAATACGATCTTGGCAGGATGGCCGAGCGTTCAAAATGGTTTAGTTTTTACTCCAGGGGTCCGTATTCACCAAACAATTCTTTGACTTAAGTCTAAGAATAAAGAAAATTCATTAAATTAGAATATTCAATAATTTCTTTAATTTTGAGTCAAACTCTGCAGTAAACATCTCTATCTATATTATTTTTCATATAGAACATTTTGTTAATGACATAATCACCAGTGGCGGCCTGTATATATTCAAACACTGAACACATTTTTCTTGGTTCAAAGTCTATTCTTTATTCTTAAGTCTAAGAATCGGTTGGTGAATACGGGTCCCTGGAGTAAAAACTAAACCATTTGACCGCTCGGCCATCCTGCCAAGATCGTATTACAGACGTAGTTTTTACTTAATATTAGCAATCTTCGTAGTTTCACAAGGGGTCAGTGGTTCGAGCCCTGCTGAGGCTTACTTTTTAAAATTTTATTCTTGATTGTTATTGGAGCTTTTTAGATCCAATGTTTACATTTATCAATAGAAAGCATTTAATGACAAACTTTAAAGCATGCCAAAATCTGTGAAAAGGCCCCTTTAAATGTAGAAACATGATAATTCACAGTGGGCAGTATGCACATTTTAATTATGTTATGTTTTATCATTTCTCTTTATAATGAAATATAATTTTGTCACAGAGTGCTAATCATTATTAGAAACGTGTTGCTTTAAATGAATGCTTATTTTGTTAAAGTGATATTATGGGTATTTTTCACTGTTGAATTGAGCAGAAAAGAATTAACAGGTCAAAATTGTTAGCTCAAATTTGGTAACTGACCAATTATCTACAACTCATTTTGCTACCAGTTGTTTATAAAAACAATATATTATATTCGATATTTTACATGACCCACCCAGTCCTCTAAGCCGAAATGATACGAAAAACAAAATTGTGTCTTTGTGTCGTATTAACGAATCTGCATGAAAACTACATTTAGACTCGCATCGTACATCGAATCATTTCTGTCGTCACTTGTCAAAACGAATGTACGGTTAATATTAAAATGCATTATTTTTCTAGTTCCGGGATATTTTTTCAGTATTATGATGCTGCATTAACAAATATAAGTGTATATGAAGTGAAAACACCAAAAATAAACAAGGGTTGAGATAGACACTTATAAATATAGCATATACTGTTAGATGCCCATAATATGACTTTAATGTAAATCAATGTTAACAGTAAATACTTTACACTTCTTAGAGAAGAAGTTTGCCTTTTAATTTTGGCAGGTAATATATGCATTTCTCAGAGTTATGCGACTAGTTAGTAAACTAGCTAATTGTCATTGATAACCACTATTGCAGAAACAGAGAATTCTGAATTTGGAGCAACTGCATGAACTGAAACTTCTACCTAAAACGGATTACAGCGTCACAACATTTGCAGGAATTGAAACTTCTACACCAAACGGATGACAGCGTCACAACGTTTAGAGCTATTGCATAAATTGAACATTCTACCTCATGCTTATGACAGCGTTACAACAGTTGGAGCAATTACATAAACTGAAACTTCGACCTCATACAGATGACAGCGTAACAATATTTGGAGCGATTGCACGAACTGAAACTTCTACCTCATGAGGATGGCAGCGTCACAACGTTTGGAGCAATTGCATAAACTTAACCTTATACCTCATGCTGATGACAGCATAACAACGTTTAGGGCAATCGCATGAACTGAAACTTTTACCTCATGCGGATGACAGTGTCACATCATTTTGAGCAATTGCGTTAACTGAAATTTCTACCTTATGTGGATGTCAGCGTCACAACATTTTGAGCAATTGCATGAACTGAAACTTCGACCTCATGCTGATGACAGCGTCATAACACTTTGAGCAATTGCATGGCTTGAAAGTTCGACCCCATGCTGATGACAGCGTCACAATATTTGGAGCGAGTGCATGTACTGAAACTTCAACATCAGGTGGGTGACAACGTCACAATATTTTGAGCAATTGCATGAACTAAAGCTTCCACCTTATATGGATGACATCGTCATTACATTTGGAGGGATTACATGAAATGAAACTTCTACTTCATTCGGATGACATTGTCACAGCATTTTGAGCAATTGCATGAACCGAATCACAATATTTGGAGCGATTGCATGTACTGAAACTTCAACATCAGGTGGGTGACAACGTCAAAATATTTTGAGCAATTACATAAACTGCATCTTCTACCCTATATGGATGACAGCGTCACAACATGTGGAGCGATTACATGAACTGTAACTTCTTCCTCATTCGAATGACATTGTCAAAACATTTTGAGCAATTGCATGAATTGAAACTTCGACCGACCTCATGCGGATGACAGCGTCACAATATTTGAAGCCATAGCATGAACTGAAACTTCTACCTCATTCGGATGACAGCGTCACAACATTTGGGGCCTTTTGAATGAACTAAAACTTCTTTCTCATGCGGATGACAGTGTCACAATATTTAGAGCCATAGCATGAACTGAAACATCCGCCTCATACGGATAACAGCGTCACAACATTTTAAGGAATTGCATGAACTGAAACTTCTACCTCATGCGGATGACATCGTAAAACAAATTGAGCAATTGCATGAACTGAAACTTCTACGTCATGCGGATGACAGCATAACACGGTTTGGAACCATTGCATTAACTGAAACTTCTACCTCATACAAATGACAGCGTCAAACATTTGGAGCCATTGCATGAACTGAAACTTCGACCTCATACAAATGACAGCATCACAACGTTTAGAGCCATTGCAAGAACTGAAACTTCTACATCATGCGGATGACAGCGTCGCACCATTTCATGAATTGCAGTCATAAGTAGAACCGTAGAACCTAGATATCAAGTTATACGTTAAGAAGTGTCCCAGATTAGTATGTGCAGTCTGTACTGGCTAATTAAGGACACCACTTTCCGCTTGTATGGCATTTTTTGTATGAAGACAATTATTTTCTTAGTAAATATCATGTTTAATCTGAGAGTGTCGTCCTGATAAGCCTGTGCGGACTGCACAGATTAATCTGTAACGGCACTTTACGCACATGCATTAAATCCCGTTTTCAAAGAGCTCTGCTCAAATATTTTACACAAAAGATCGCGAAGTGATGACTTTGAAGTGTTTGTGGCCGACAGCAATTCATATTTTGCTTCAATCGCTGGAGGATTGACATGCTTGAAGAATTCACAATCATGGAAATGCCTTTCCAACCCGTCATGTTTTCAACATGTTAGCATTCTTACATGATGTTTAATATTCATATTTCAATTTATTCCTGCGTATAATGACCAACAACGGTAAACATGACAACACAATGGCACCTGTTCTTTTCGTTGGAATCATCAAATTATACTTGTGACATGTACGGAATTATATGGGTGGCATATCTTAATTATGTATTGTGTAAATTGTACAATTAACACAGTTGTATTTCCTTCCCTGTAGTTGGTGTTTTCTTATTCAACTTATCTTTAATAACGTTATTGGTGGTGTGGGTTAAACAATAACAACACTTATACATTTATAATGTATTATTTATTTTAGATTTCATGTATTAGTTTCTTAACTACGTAAAGATGGACAGCTCGGATAGTAAACTAATACAAACATGTAATAATTATACGTCAGCATATGTTAATGATTAAAATATTTCATTTGATTTGTGAAAGGAAATTTGAAATCAGTGAAAAATAAAATAATTTCAGCAAAAAATATGACACAAATCGCAATATCTTTTCATCAAATACTCCCGTTTATTAGTAACTGCCTTTTACTTAAACGACAAATGCATGTAGAATATGGGCAAATATGTGTTCGCCATAAATCCGGTAAATTTCGACAAATTGATAAGTTCTGTGTAGGATTTTTGCCCCAAATATTACGAACCAGCGAACGAAATCAAATCTTGTAAAAAGACTTCTCTCCATATTTCAGTCATATCTTTAACAGCTATTAAATTGGCTGACATGGAAGAATGTTAGAATTTAGAAGAACGCTCTGATAGTAATGACTGAATAACATCGTCGAAACTGGTTTTAAGCATACGCCAATAAGCAAGTATTGCACACATAATTTAAAAAAACATGACAATTACTTTTTATTTTGTTTTATTAACTGAAATTTATATGTGTATTACATTGTGTCAACATTGGCGTATTATTAGCGAAGCATGTTACTTAGCTCAGTTTTAAAAACAGAATAAGAGTTCACGAACCAACAAAATTAACCCATTTATGCCCAGTGAACTCCCTCGTCCTTCTAAATATTTCTAAAATAAGGGATGTCTAGTATATTTATTTCTATATTTAGAATATTTTTTTAGAAATTCCTTTTATCAAACAGCGCAGACCCTGATGAAACGCCCATTCTTTTTTTCTTGACGCAAGGCATAAATGGGTTAATGCCAATGTCAATTTAAAGAATTATCGTATGCTGCACTAAATTTCAAAATAAATATTGTAAACCAACAAAATAATATTTTCAGTATATTTCCACTTACGACTCATGTTTGACGAATAATATATACTAGGCACAATATGATTACGTATAACGCAAAGCTGAGACAGATGCACAAAACTGAATACACCATAATTTATTCAAAAGGCATGCGCACGCGAACAATCAGGTATGAACAAATTGATCAGCTGTACGACATATATTGGTCACAAACAATTTTAAGCGGTGTATCGCATAAAAAAACTAACAATATAATAATTCAAATATTATACAAGCGCAATTAATACATATTTTGCCCACTTTTACAAATACTGAACTGTTGTCACTTTCATCTGGTCTAGAGTTTGACTGAGAACTACCCATGAGTTCTGCAAATGTGTATTTGCTTTTGTCACTCATGGTGGCAAAATATGGAAACAATTTACAGGTTTTGAACAAGTTTAGTGTTACTTAAGGTGCGATGTTTTATTATTTCAAGGTGTATCTTTTTATTTATGGCAAAACCATTATACAAACAAATTCTTTACCGATACTTTACAAGATATATAATTGATAATCTATAAGCATTAAATCTGACTTTAAAGAGATCTGCTCTTAAGATTAATCGTATTCATAATCTATATTCATCGAAGCGCAACACATTTAAAGCATGCTATATTGTCAATACTGTCTTCTTAATAATATCGTTGACTTCCCCTGTGTAAAAAACGGACGTGGAGAAAAATGAACACTACGGGAGCAATAATAAAAATGCAAATATTTAAATAAAATTTTACCAGTTATAGGCAAATCTTATTAATTTGTTGTGGCCTCGTTATGATTTGTACGTGCCGTACACTATACACGTGGTATTAATGTTGCTTCAGTCATTTTATAGTGTGGTAAATTGTATGCCGATTGCTTGTCCGGGGCATATCTTTGAAACTATGAGAAATGTCAACTTAAAATGTATATGTATCGAGCTCGTATTGAAGGGAAGTGCAATATCTCGTAACTTCAACGTGGTATCGACATGAAACTTCTTAGGCATTAAGCTCACATTAAGGTGAATTTAAGCACATGATCCGTTACGTTCCTTCCATCAATTCTCTTCGAACAATTGCGAATACGTGATACATAATGCAGCCTTTTAAGAGATGTGTTCTAAAGATTAGATTTATTTTATATTTGCATGCATCACAGCCTCAAAGCTCCCTTGGCAGTTCAAATGGCAACTGATAACGACCGTTTGAAATATATCAATCGACTTGGATCGGCACGGAATTTTAAAGTATTATGACGGTATTATGTACGGTCATGTCATGGTCTCGATGCGTTATTTCTAATAAATATTTAAACTCACCACATTTATTTTTGTTTATCTGCTCTTAGTATATTGTTTAGAATTGTCAGAGGTTTTCCATCGCTGATACAACTTAAATTGTATATTATTAATGGAAATTGTACTTGGTCGGCGCTTGAATGACTGGTTCGATTAATGTCGTCGATTGTGAAGAGTTGGCCAATTTGTATTCCCTGTGTTCATTATTTCGTGTGCATCATGATCTTCAATATGGTGTCCCAAAGGACTTGTGGTCTATTTTTGTAAGTCTGCTGGTGCAATTACGATAAAATTAATAGTTTTAAACTAAGCAATTATTTCACAAGTATATTTAAATTGAACAGAAACGTAAAATACCCACGGGCGAAGCAGGAACTTGGCAGAGTCGCAATTATGTAATGGGTTTTGTACTTAGTGAGAATGATGTGTTGATATCTAACCAGGAAGAGATAAGCAATGTTTTCAATGACTTTTACATAAATGTTGCAAAAAATATAGGTGATAACAATGTATCATGTGATGATAATCATATCAGTGTAAACAAAATAAAGGAAAATACCAGTACATGTATTACAGATGATAAGTTAGTTTTTAAGCCTGTTTCTAAAAATTTTGTTATAAACAAAAAGAAAAATGAGTGCTAAAAAGGCAACAGGTTGTGATAATGTCTCAGTTAAAATGCTTAAAATAGCTTCACCTGTTGTTACCCAACCACTTACAGATATGATAAAAAGATGTATAGATGAATCAATTTTCCCAGATAACATGAAAAAAGCTCGAGTTGTACCTATTCATAAGAAAAATAGTATTTTAGAGTAACTACAGACCAGTGAGTCTTTTACCTGTAATGTCAAAGGTATTTGAGAGAGCCATCTATGAGCAATTGATGTCACATTTTGATAATATTTTTAACCCTTTCCTTAGTGCATTTAGGCCCGGTTATGGATGCAATACTGCTTCACTAAAAATTGTTGAAGACTGGAAATACTTCTTGGACAAAAATCAGTATTTCTCAAAAGCCTTTGACTGTTTGCCTCATGATTTATTGTTATTAAAAAATGAAATTCTATGGTATGTCTGATCAGTCTTTGAATCTTATTGAAAGTTATTTATCTAATAGAAAACAATGTGTTAAGATAGGAAATATATGTAGTAATTATCAATGTATCATAAGAGGTGTTACACAAGGTTCCAAACTTGGACCTATACTTTTCAGCATATTCATTAAAGACATATTTTATTTTATTAACAAAAGCCAATTATACAACTATGCAGATGACAATTTTCTTTCATACTCTAGTTCCTGTGTTACATATTTAGTTAGTACATTAGAAACAGAAAGCTTAACTCTTATAGACTGGTTCTCAAAAAATCATATGCAGGAAAACCCAGAGAAATTTCTGGTAATTGCCCTTGGGAATAAACCCCCAAAGCAGAAAATTATCTTTAAATTTAATAATATAGAAATGACATGTGAAGATGAAGTGAAATTACTTGGTGTAAATCTAGATTTTATGTTAAATTTCAATTCTCATATATCAAGTATTTGTAAGAAAGCTTTTAGACAGCTGAATGTAAAACGGATTGGTAGACATCTGAATAGATTAAACATACTCACTAGATACTACTCTTTTGTTATTTCAAACTTAAACTATTGTTCTCTGACTTGGCACTTTACCAATGAATTTTATACTAAAAAGATAGAGAAAATACATGAAAGAGCTCTGAGATTCATATATGATGATTTCTGTAGCAGCTATAATGAATTACTTGAAAAATCTGGTCTTATCTCACTAAAAGTTAGAAGGTTAAGATCTATTGCCTTAGAAACATACATAATGCTTAATAAAAATGTCTCCAGAGTATCTACATGATTAACTGCATCTAAAAGATGTTAATTATAATTTTAGGCACTCTAATACTGTTGAGATACCCCTACCAAGGGCAGAAAGATATGGTAAGAAATCTTTTAGGTATGCTGCTGCCAAGCTATGGAATGACCTTCCGGAAAACTTCAGGAAAGCATCCTCTTTCAATCATTTCCGATCAATAGTAAATACTTGGCATGGAGACAACTGCTCTTGTTCCTTGTGCGATGTCACATAATTGTCTTTTCAATAGCCTTGGCAGCGATTACCTGGCAGCGATTACCTCGATTTCTGTTATTTCGTTATTTTGCCATGTTATTTTGCCAGCTTTTCTATGTTGTTCTGCTACCGTTATTTTGTTCTCTGTTGCTGCTAGTTTATAGTTCATAGATAGATTAGTTCATAGATAGATTAGTCTAGAACGATTAGTTGCATGCCCATAATAGCTTTATTAGCCTGCAATGCTTTAAATGCTTTAAACTGGTAACGCACAAAATGTTTCCGGTATTATCCGTTTTGGTTATGTGCCGTGAGTCGCGTAGTTGTAGGTCATATGATGTACACACACTGTGCAGTTTTAATCAGTAAATCTAGGGTAGTATTCAGAATAGTATATTGCTATTACACATGATAAGTGGTAAACAAAGGTATTGGCAAAACCGTTGCTTATTCGTGGTTTTAGAGATGTTTATTTAAGATAAATGCTCTTTGGATACTTGTCAATTGCTTACTATTTGTGCATTTATCTGGACCATGTAGTTGTTAGCGTGAATATAATATATTTGTAACGTGTTGTTTTCGTGAATATAATATATTTGTAACGTTTGCAATATTTAACGCGTGGGATATTTCAATTGTGTGTTTATTTATAGCTCATATTTTTGCATCCATACTATTTGTTTCAGCGAAAATGGCGGATTCTGAGACTTTACACGCTGCCGTGGCGTCTGTAAGTAGAGGTTGATCACTGTTGTATGACACACATTTCAGTAAAGCCACTCAAAATTATTTGTTCCCTTCAACATTTCCAATATACGGTAGCTTTTAAGATCTTATTCACAAGTCTAAGTTATTCTGGTTCTCGTCGTACTGATACAAAGTGTCAGGGGCAGGTAGTCCAGACTAAAGTCTAAGTAATCGCAGTGTAACCTCCCCTTTGGGAAATGCTGGGCACCGCATTCACATGTAAAATCCTTCCATATGTATCTGGTAGGATTTCGTGTTTGCAAATTAATTACTTATTTTTTGGCTCATGCGTGTCAGTTTCTGCATAACTGAACTGTCAGTTGCTGTCAAAACTGTAAAAAATGAAGAGACTTTATATCATTTATAATATCATTAAGTGTATGTAATGGCGGCGAGGATATGATAAAGCCAAACTAGCAAGGCTCAAGCATGCATACCTTTGCCCGAAGGTTGCACACAAGTTATTTCCCACTTTAAGGACGATGTTGAATGGCATAATTTTTCTAAATTTTGTTGCAACATACATTTTCTTATGTCTTAAAGTCATTTTGAGAATATGTTGCACTGTAACAAAATGATCGAAAACTTAACCTGTAGTACAAAAATAATATTTCCGGCCCCAAAAATTAGGGTCGGTCGGGTTCGTGGAAACAAACAACTTGTAATATAAGGACTAACCGTTACAAACGCTCGTTCATGTACAGAACATGTCGATAGTGATAATTGCTACGTCTAATAAATTAAGTTTCTTTAAGAAATCTTAAAATAAAGTTTAAAACGTTTCAATTCGTCAATATTTTGTACAGCACCTTTTAAGGCTTCACTCAAGCTTTGGTTCCCAATTCAGTACGGGCCGTGTGCCATCAAAGACCTGAAAATCGGGGAGACCAAATACTGGTGTCGCTGTGGTCTGAGCAAGAAACAACCCTGGTGTGACGGTATGTGCGATGGGAAAGATTGGTGACGCTTGTGACGGTATGTGGTATGACATTTTGTGGTGGCGGTAGCAAGACTGGTTTATGTTAATAGCTGTACCAAAAATGCACTATCGCTATGAGAAAACGGAGCTCAATGCATGTGCGTTAAATGTCGTCCCAGATTAGTTTGTGCTCTTCACAGACGCATTAGGGACGATTCGCTCCGCTGTTATGGTAATTTTCATTGAAAGAGAGTCTCGTCTTAGTGTCTCAATTAAGGCGAAACGAGTCTTCCTTGATAAGCCTGTGTGGACTGCACAGGCTAATCTCGGACGACACTGTTCGCACATGCATAACGACCCGTTTTCCCTGAGAGAGGCTCAGGTCTTTATATGTTGAAACTCTTAAACTAGCTTTCTGTTTTGGATAGTTAAAAGTTGTATATGTACTTATCGTTAATTTTTTACATAGAAAATCGTTATTAAATATAGAAACAGGTTTGCAGATTTTAACAATAATATTATTATGGTACCGGGTAGTAACAATATTTCAATAGCGCAGATTTCTGAATACGGTCCCTAAGAGTTGCATAGATGTTACAGATGTTACCTATTACCACGACTTACTAACTTATATAGGCGTTTCCGCGAGTTTGTTCCCTCGTTACAAGGACATAAAAAGTCGTTACCACGAGTTATTAGGCTGCGATAATGTGATTAATAAAAACATTCCATGCCTTTGCCGTCTTTGCCTAAATTACATGTATTGTAATTCGTAGATGCCCTTGTTCAACGATCTTTGATGATACATGTATATATCGTTATTAGGAAATACGCATTGCTATTCCCGATAAAAAGGATAGTATTCTTGTTGTTCTGAACCTTGTTTTTTAGTAAATAATGATTTCTGTCTAATCAATTTTTCATGCAAATTCAGGCTCACACAAAGACACGGGTATCACACCAATGGCCTGGAAGGTGGACAAGGAGCAGACAGTGTTCTACATGTGCGCGTGTAAGCAGACGAAAAATCCGCCATTTTGTGACGGTACTCACACCAGCGCACCGGAAGAGGTCGAGAAGCGCAAGAACGCCTGCGCGAAGAAAGACGGTCACGTGCAGGATTGCAAACTGTGCACGAACTGCGGATGGGTGCCAGACTTTTAGGTCCAGTGAAGTCAAGAGGATCATCTTGATTATCGCTCTGTGCACGTGTTCTACAAGACACGTCAGAATTAACCATATATTTTAAATAATCATTCTGATAAAATGTTTGCTTTATTTGTGTGTAGCTGTTGTCAATAAATTATCAAAGTAATGGCTTTTCTAAATTTAATTTAATTTTCTTGAAAATGTTCACCTCATTCAATGTTTTTTAATATTATTATTTTTAATGTATAAATGTGTTAATTTTGAGAACTGTTGCGCGAAACATTATATAATAGTGATCTCCCCTGAAGTGTTATATCGCTAAAAACCATCCACAGTGGCCTCCCCTGATTCGTTACTGTTCACTCGCACGCCGAGATATGATGGAACATTATGTTAAAGCTAATACAAACACTTTGAATGAAACGGAAAATTAATAATTAAATTATTTTACCAGTGTTTTTCGAAATTTATCATTGGTAGGCACGACTATTCATACCGTGGCCAATTCTTGAATCTCGGTCAGAGTATACCGGACTCCTTTCAATAAACTCTTAAATTAAATACGCTGGCCCCAGATCACTTGGGTTTAAGTTGCATGACAGCATTCGAACGCAACACGCAATACAATCCATAGTTCAAACATTTACGCACTGATTTCATCTGTATTATTTTGGCATGAAATAGCAAAATAAGAGGGACTAGGGCGCTGTCTTATCCGAGATTTTACGATAAGCTTTAGTTACGACTGAATTTTATTGCTTCGAAAAAATATGGAAATACAATAGATGGACTAAAGAAATCATAGATTTTGGTGGACAGAATGCAACTTTCTTCCAAATATGTATTGTTACATTTTCTTTTATCAGATTTAGAAAGACGGCATGGAAATGCTTAATCTTTTCCCAGTTATGAAACATAAAAAACAACTATGATTTCAAGTTGAAAACATGTTATCAGAATCATTCAACTTTAATTAGCCGTTCATATATTTTAGCCGTTTTGAGAAAAAGAATTGTCACCAAGTACTCAAGGCAATATTAATTTTTTTTTTATCCCAGTCTTTCATAGCGACTTTTTGCACTTCTCCGAAGCTCTATTGACCTGCATCCATTCAATTCAGACTCAACCCATGCATTCGTTAACTTTCTCAAGGTCTTTTTGTAGTTACTATGATGCGATATCCAACATGTCTTTCTGGCAGGTCAACACGATATCAAGCCATCTAATTATGTTGTTGTGACAAACGTTTAAAAATGTATGAGACGGTAAATACACCTTAACGCTTTTTCTTTAATCTCGGTAATTTCAATTAAGCGCAATTTAATTACATATCCTTTTATATTCTTTCCGCACGAAATCGTTTGATAATGTTTGTCCGAATTAAAATATAAGATTTCAGTGTAAATAACTGCAAATAAGTGATGACGCTTGTTGATGCAGGACGTTAAACATACACAATTATAATAGTGAGTTATTGAAATCAATTTACCGGTAATATAGACGTCGAAGTCCCTAAAAATCAGTGCGTATGTCCGCATTTCAATCCACCAGTCCGCAAAATCTTCGATCAAACCAGTCACGCCACCCTTTCCCTCCGTCCTAACATCCATTTATTCACACCACCCTTGCTCCCTCGTTCATCTATCCACACGCAACTTTCATTCACCCAATATCATTTGCATCATCATTCATCCATCCACCAAACCTTCATCTACCCAGCCACATCTTTCATTTGTTATCCATCTATCTACATTTACTGGTCATCCCTTCCTAATCGCTCCCTCGGTTCATCTGTTCTTCCATTCTCCGCTCCTTCCCTCTCAATCTCACCCTGATCACTATAATAAGACGATTAAAAAACTAACACCACGTGACAGTGTACTCTTAGGTTACAGAAGAAATCAGATAAATTACGGTCGCAAACATACGCTCCTCTCAAAAGCATATTTTACTATTAATCGCATCCGTTTGTTAAAGTTAACCACTAAGTTATACTAACACAAGGAGGGATATATTAATCGATTAAAAGGTGACATTAAATTAAATGTAAATATTGTATATAGCCGTGATTTTATTTCTTGTCGTCACGAATTAAATTAGTTCAAAATTGGTATCGGGTCACATTTAGTAAAAGGCCAACCAAGTATGATACGTGGGGGTACGGAAAATATTAAAGATTTAAATGTGTGACCTATCTAGTAGATATCTGGTTTCGGCTTGTTGTTTTTTCACAGAAGGTATTTATCCCGAAAGCAAGCGACGTAGGACACAATGGACGTGATGTTGCTATTATTGTGATTCAGTGTAGAAGTATTTATTAGGATATAATTACATCCTATATAATTTCAAGAGAAGCATTTGATAGGGCTTAATGATGATCTTTATTGGAGCATTCCTCTCACGAAGATAGTTATTTGAGCCGCATTCTGAGAAAACTGGGCTTAATGCATGTGTGTAAAGTGTCGCCCCAGATTAGCCTGTGCAGTTCGCACAGGCTAATCAGGGACGACACTTTCCGCTTTTATGGTATTTTTAGTTTCAAGGAAGTCCTTGCTTACCGAAAATCAAGTTTAGGCGGAAAGTGTCGTCCCTGATTAGCCTGTGCGGACTGCACAGGCTAATCTGGGAAGACACTTTACGCGCATGCATTATGCCAAGTTTTCTCAGAACACGACTCATTTATCTGCTGAGACGTATAAGTTGCGACACATGTGTCACGAATTTAATCATCTCAAATAACGTTCACATAAGAAATGCACTAAAAATAGACATTGTACTTTACTTTTTAACAGCATTTGTACTAGGATATATAATGTAAATTCGCACATTTTTTTTAAACTGCAATCTAGAAATTAGTATGTTAATATCATGTTAAATAATGAAGATGATATCTATGAACGTGTTAGATACAATTTGTACTTTTAAATGTGTTTCATTTTTGTGAAATATTAAATGCACAAACTTTGCTTCGTTTCAAAGGTTTCAGAAACCCGATATATATTTGCTGATCGGCACGAATTATAAAACATCGTACGAAATCGATTTCAACACAATGTGAAAAGGTGAATCACTAACGTTTTTTGTCTTTGCTTAAACGATCGGAAATGAACAATTTCTTTCGCTGATCTTAAATTACCAAATCGCCCATACCGGCCAATTTACAGTAATTTATAGGCATTGATTTTTCTTATATCAATCGAACAAAACAGTGAAATGGTTTATGGATGTGGCACTTTAATACCAAGTGTGTGCATATCTATAAGGTATACAACTGGAATATCAAAGCGGAATGCCTTTATATTATCAAAATGTGAACGCGTCAATTGCACTTCAGCATTAATGTTCGCGGTACTACACGAAAGGTCATATTTTATGTATCTCGTACGATGTAAAATGTAAAACCTGTTATTTTAGATATTTAAGTGAGATAGACAGATTGTGATTTTGAGTGTTTTAAAACTTAAATGTTTAATATTCATTTAGAGGAAAAACTATTGGAGGATGACAGTTTAAATTCGTAAGTAAAACAATATAAATGTTGAATGCCACATTATGTGATGCTAAAATAATGAGATATAATATCGAAATATACGTATTAACTTACATGAAAGTTACACATTTATTGTCGAAAAAAAGACTATTAAATAGACTATGCATGTATTATAAAATGATAATATTGTATAATTTGGTAATCAGGTAGTGAATTATACTGATATTTAGACACACTGTCGTTAACCACACTGCTGCTGATAAGTAAGGTTATTGCAAATGAAGTGTAGTGTATGATAGCGTATGAAGTTTGAAGTTGTATGTAGTTGTTACGTCGTATAAACGCTATGTGAAGTTTGACGTTGCATGAGGGGGTATGTAAAGAGTGGCGTCGTATAAGCGGTATATACAATGTGACGTCGTTTATGCGATATTTAAAGTGTGACGTTGTATGAGCGGCATGAACTTTCTACGTAATGTAAGCGGTACATAGTGTGACGGCGACATGCAAGGTGTTTGCGGCGTGATGGGTGTGATATGCTCAGCGCTGAGTTGTTATGTGATGGTTTGAAATATAGAAGTGTGCGCATAAACATCGCACGGAAAATAAAACTTTATAACAAAGTGAAACGCATGCCAATGTTCTACATTTGTCATTAGATAGTCTAATTTCATCTTGTCGAAAGCACAACATTAATTGAACAAAATCATTGAAAACATACATGATTTATAACCAAATTTGACATCAAAACTTACAGATTTATGTATTTAATATTCAATGCTGCGACCATTCTCTTTAATCCCTGTGATTTCGATATTCGTATTATTGTGAACAGGTTATTTACGAGGATTAAACAATAATTAAAGACTGGCTTTCGCTCTGTGATGCGAGTCACGGTGTTTTTTTTTATATACGAATAAGACACATCAAAGGAAAATCCGGCGACTTAACCCTTTACCACTTAGAAACGTATTTTGACTCATGTGGATCCCTTAGAAAGTTAAATTTAAATTACCTTTCTTACTAGATTCAAGTTTAAAAGGCGTCATTTCCAAACCTTAGATACTGATGAGCAGCAAACAGCATAAAACCTGAACAGACTGCCAGTTACTCGCAGGCTGTTCTGATTTTATGCTGTTTGCACATAACAATTTTCACTTTGCCTCTGAGTGGGAATGGGTTAACTGAGCTGGTAAATATTTTTGCGGCTAAACGTTAAGTGAATGGACTAGTTAGTACATTAAGAAAATGTTTGTGTTTCAACAATCAGTCAAGTGGATTTTATGCAAACACTGGCAAATATTTGTTCTTCATGAAGGCATGATAATGGTCATTGTCGAACCGATTGTGTACACATCGCATCAACAATTATAACACCAAGTACATGGTCTGTATTACTAGTGCAATTAGTTTATTTAATTGTAATGAAGTACTCGGCGTAAATTGTAACTTCTATATAAATATGCATGTTTTTCAACAATAAATCTTCCGTGTAGGTGCGTTTTAAAATATCATTTTTAACTTGGTTAAATACTTCTATATATGATCAGACACGCTCAGGTTAAATATACAAATATTTTAACACATTATCATAATTCAAAAAATATTTTGAAGTTTTTAACGTTAAACAAACAAAAAACAAATGATAAATTTCATGCATAATGGTCATGATTGATAAGAAACTAGCATGAGTAACGTCTTAAAATATTATCATTTACAAATATTATAGTCGATTTTCATGCTTTACATAGTTTATTGAGATACTACATGTGCTTTATATGTTGTCGTTTTAAGAAAACTAAGTATACGGTATGTTCTGTTTATAAAAAATAAATATTTATATATTTTTATTTTTTATTCACAACTGTGAAGTGGTAGATAATCTATGGATTACCACAAGCATTTAAAATACAGACGTTTGGTTTGTATGCGAGTGTCATACCTGTTGCATACTTAGAAGGGTTAAGGAATTGTTAATGATTTACCTGACTACATAAGTCACTATTTAGTACGGACTTAACCAGTAGCCTAACAACGGTGAACTACACAGAGCTAGACCGATGATCATGCCCCGATAAAGAAAGTAGTAGATTAACAAAATGTGAAAATCAACAATGTTATAACAAGTTACAAACTTTTAGTATTGTTTATAATGTGAAGCCGAAACGGGAATACTGGTAAACACTTAATGAGAATGTGGGATTTCTCCTTTCAAATTAAAAATTAAATTAAATTCGTTCGAGGTCGGTAAATCACCGTTCGCGGATAATTATTTTAATGATGAAAAAATATGTAAAAGTTATCGACAAAAGCAGACAATGCGCTAGTGAAATTCATATCCCCGCCAGTACAAAATGGCATTGTATCGAAATTGCGTTTATCAGTGTGGATCGTTTAATGTCAACGCAAAAACGCTTGAAAGAGAAGTTGTACGATTGGATAACACTCATGTAAAAGTGTTTAATGGTTTGTTTTCAGGGTGAAACCCATTCAGATGTATTTGAAAAGTTTCAAATAACATTTAATTCAACAGCACGAGTCAATTGCACCGAATACCTGGCAGTTTGGTTCCGCTTGTATCGTTCAATCTAAAAATCGAAATCAATCACTACAATCTAGCCTTTTGTAGTGAATCATTATTTTTCAATGCGAAACGGGGTTGTGTTTATCATACGGAAGATTTTTTATTTACTTAACACTTCATGATAAAATAACGTGCTTTTTTTAAAACCGATACGATGGCTGCGATATCGCGCTTGTAGAAACTGCTTTTCGCATAGATTTGCATTTCATATGAAATATTTTCACACTTTTTTCTAAAAGATACCCTACTTTACATAATATTTTTACACACATTTTCACAAAAAATATCTTTAACAAATCAAAATGTTCATACATAATCACTTTCAATGCTCTTTGAGACATAGGAACTCATATTGTGCCTTTTTTATATATTATTTGTGACGATATGTCAATATTCATAATATGTATGTGAACGCAATTACGAAATATATGTATGAATAAAACATTGACAAGGTAATATGTTTGGGTATTTACACTTTCCGCTTTTATTGTATTTTTCGCTTACAGAAAGAATATTTTTTAGCAAAAAATCCAGTTTACTCTAAAGTGTCGTTCCTGGGCCCGTATTCACCAAACAATTCTTAGAATATTAGAAAATTAGAATATTCAAGAATTTCTTTAATTTTGAGTTGAACTCTGCAGTAAACATCTCTATCTATATTATTCTTTATACATAACATTTTGTTAATGACATAATCACCAGTGGAGGCCTGTATATGTTCAAACACTGAACACATTTGTCTTGGTTCTAAGTCTATTCTTTATTCTTAAGTCTAAGAATTGGTTGGTGAATACGGGCCCTGATTAGCCTATGTCGGCTGCACAGGCTAATATTGGACGACACTTTACGCACTTGCATTAAACCCCCTTTTCACAGAGCACGGCTCATTTGTTTTATTTTAATGTGATGTCAGCATTTTACACTGGACACTCACTACAAGTAATGTTCGCAGCGAAGTTCATTCTGTTGTTTGTATTCATAGCCACAAACACTCCTCAATCGCTTAAACTCAGATAATAATCAATTTTAACTAGTGGAATTAACAGCAGGATTGAGTAAATGTCGTATTTTAAGTGTTATGTTAGAATTAAGATGCTTTCTGAATTCAGTCCCTGATCATCGGTATAGGTCTTGCATGTTTATATAAAATCAATTTGATATGTACTTTACTATATAACAATAAACATTTATGTTATACATCAAACGATAATACAATACTTTGTTAAATATATTTTTTTAAATTTAATATTTATACCATTTGTTGTGTTTTCTTTTCAGGTGAAAAAACTTGAAACAACGCTTCGAAAAATTACATCAAAATATGCAACATGACGCAATGAAAATCAGTAAATAGCACAGTGCTTTTATAATTTTCGCCAAAATCGGATTAAATTAAGCATTCATAGAGCTTTCATATTGAGCGCTCGAAGCACGGAGCTTTAAACTTTATATAATTGAATACACGAGATTAAATGCTTAAGGCGACCCGTAATTCCCATGATTGGTCGTTAACCATGTAAATAGACTTTAAAATCATACTTTAATAGTCATGTCATTGAAAGTGCGAAGTGAAACTATCGGAAAAGTTGGCTCCAATAGAGACGCGTTTGGACTTCCTGTCACCCCGCGGAAAAATGGCGATACGGTCGACAACTCGCCGAGGGTGAAATCATATGGGGTAGGGGTTCGCGTCCCGAACCTGAGAGAGCTGAATGGGAAATACGTGGGGCGAGAAAAGCCGTCAGATTGCCGTTTTGACATTGTAGAAAGGGTGACAACGATAATCAAGCCCGGCTCCTACGGCGTCGATAGACACGAAATGATCGCAGTTGGTACACAACAGATAATGTCTGAGGAACCCAAGACGACCGGCGTCTCGCGTCAACCGACGTTTATGTCGACCGTTTCGACTACACCGCGAAACGAGGATTCGAGCATCCTGGACCGTATAGGACCTTACCACTGGGATAAATACGTAAAAAGCGCCAAGGAACGCGACGCCCGGGACGTGCTATACAGAAACACTTACTGCTTAGATCCGCACAATCTCAGATATAACTCGGTAACTCTACCTCGGTTGACGACCCCCGGTGCCGGCGATAGACCATGGACTGTTGGTAGCGACGAAATAACTCCAAAAAATAGTGTACCCGAGGCTGATCATAGTGGAGAGTATTCGAAAATTGTGTATATTGAACCGCATAAACCGCGCGGGACGGTCGTGAAATTCAGGGAGTGCATGAAACCGTCTGTGTATGGGTCGGATGGGAAGGCGTTTGAAGTTCGGAGGTATAACAGTCAGAGAAACGGCTCTAGGAACGTGTTTCCGCTTATAAAACATGACTTCCGGAGGTCACCACGAATTCAGGAACGACCATTAAAGTTTGAGAGCTCGAGATATTTTCGAGAAAGCAAGGGGACACTATTTACGAAGCATATACTACCGGCGTATAAGCGTGCTTTCGACAGGGACTATAGTTCGGCAGAAACGTTTAAAGAGTATCTGGAATCTCTGCAGCAGGCGCCGCAATCGAACATTCCCGGCATGCACCCGTCGACTGGTTTCCGTTTTAATGACAATAGAATGTCAGCGGATTATAACCGAGTACTACAGTCAGTGATGGACGTGAACCTGCCGGCAGAGAGTCAAGAAGACGCTTCTTCGAACCAGGGAAGGATAACAGTGGAGATTAAGCCTTCAAGTCGGAACACGGATCGGCCAATAATGCCACCGAAGGCACACACGATAGACAATTTGTCGTCTGTTCACGGGAGCGTGATAAACGCGCGTTCCTACTCGCAAGGTAACATTCAGCCCTTTAGCAGCAGTATCAAGGACGGCGACTTCATGCCAAAAACCCACGGTATTGTGCTCGAGCCTAGAATAGAGGAAAACTCTAGCGCAGTAAAAAGCTATACAACCGTACACACTAAGAACAATGCAGACGATAACGGCGTTCACGAAAGCGACGGGAGCGTGGTTTCCAATAAAAGTCTGAAAACTCCGGTGGTTTTGCCGACGGTAGAGATGCGCGCAGACGACGCCGACGACGATAATGATGAGTCTCCTGCAAGTCAGGTTCCCGCCAATTCCCCCGTCCACTCATGAACCTCCTAACACGTAATCGCCAGATGCTTAGTGGTTGGACTCAGCGGCGTGTGTTTCTTTAACATTAAACTATGGTATCTAGTAGTGATATACACTTAGATATAAAATCACAGCAAAAACTAATTCTCGTCTTTCTGACATGTTCCTTTCTTCAAGGGAAGACAACTATGTTATGCACAATCGGATGTATATTATGTAGTCAAATTATATGAAAAAACTTTTATAAACACTTAAGGACAAAATCTTAGAAAGAACGAGAGAGGGTTTGTTCGTGTTACAAAATTAAATAATGTATTGTTAATGCATTAAAATGACGGGTGTTTTATAATAAATTCGAGTTCCAAATAATTGAAAATGAATAGATAAAACGGAACTGATGGTATTACTGAATTGATGAAACTTTCTTATGGAATGGAAAATGCTGAAGCAAAAATATCGCTTTGTTTGCAGTAAATACACATGCAATTTAATCAAACACACACAAAACAACAACAATTTCTTAGGAAGAGTTGTCACGTCTGAAATAAATTGTGTCTTTCATGAACATGTTTTTCTATTGTCAGTAAAATTCAACCGACTTCCTCACACGCTGCATATGAACTTTCACCATTGTATGCATTTTATTATTAGTCTCAGGCCTCTGTGATATGTTCTAATGTTATAACTGTGATACATTGTTTTAAACTGTGTGATATGCACCGCTTGATTTGCAATATATCGTCACATTTTACAAGCTGTTACATTCATGATAAAATGATATAAAATGATAAAAATAAAATAATAATTTAAATAAACGATGCATAAAGAATGTTTGTTGTTTTTCCTACATGTATGATGTATGTTTCCAAATGGATGGGATACTAACAGTCTATACATATGGTTAACTACACTCTTGCGATATTTGTATATGAAAGGTTAATCCTATTAACAAATGGCATAAGTTGTGCGTGAAATGCTGACGTCGTCTTTACAAAAAAGTTTAATTTCAGCTGGTTTCGTGTCCATAACGGGTTGCTATATGTACATGTTCGTTTTACATACATATTTTATGTAATCGATTAAAATCATGTATATCAATATACGTTATATATGCTCCATCCTTTATACAATTTATTCAAAATCTCAACATCTTCCTCTATCGTATCTCGGTAATATACTCAAATAAACGTGTCGTACATATTAAACACAGCGTTGTTTAGACAGACAAACATACAGAAACATCATTATACAGACGGTCTAACCGACGGACGAACATAAAGACAGATATAGAGACAGACATAGATACAGACATAGAGACAGACAGACATAAAGACAGACATATATGGAGGCTGACAGACATAGATACAGACAGACATATAGGCCGTCAGACATAAAGACAGACAGACATAGAGATAGACATAGAGACAGCCAGAAAAAGAGACAGACAGACATATAGACAGACAGACATAGAGACACGCAGACATAGAGACATGGATACAGACATAGAGACAGATAGACATAGAGGCAGACATACATAGAGACAGACATAGAGACAGACATAGAGACAGACATAGAGACAGACATAGAGACAGACATAGAGAAAGACATACATACATACATACATACATACATACATACATACATACATACATACATACATACATACATACATACATACATACATACATACATACATACATACATACATACATACATACATACATACATACATACATACATACATACATACATACATACATACATACATACATACATACATACATACATACATACATACAGACAGACAGACAGACAGACAGACAGACAGACAGACAGACAGACAGACAGACAGACAGACAGACAGACAGACAGACAGACAGACAGACAGACAGACAGACAGACAGACAGACAGACAGACAGACAGACAGACAGACAGACAGACAGACAGACAGACAGACAGACAGACAGACAGACAGACAGACAGACAGACAGACAGACAGACAGACAGACAGACAGACAGACAGACAGACAGACAGACAGACAGACAGACAGACAGACAGCCAGCCAGCCAGCCAGCCAGCCAGCCAGCCAGCCAGCCAGCCAGCCAGCCAGCCAGCCAGCCAGCCAGCCAGCCAGCCAGCCAGCCAGCCAGCCAGCCAGCCAGCCAGCCAGCCAGCCAGCCAGCCAGCCAGCCAGCCAGCCAGCCAGCCAGCCAGCCAGCCAGCCAGCCAGCCAGCCAGCCAGCCAGCCAGCCAGCCAGCCAGCCAGCCAGCCAGCCAGCCAGCCAGCCAGCCAGCCAGCCAGCCAGCCAGCCAGCCAGCCAGCCAGCCAGCCAGCCAGCCAGACAGCCAGACAGACATACAGACAGACAGACAGACAGACAGACAGACAGATGACTTTTTGCCTTTCTTCAATTTAATTTTAGTTTTTTTACTGAAGCCAAGTTTTAAATTTATCAATTTTAAAGCATTTAATAAATGCCAAAATCTGTGAAAGATTCCCTTTTAGATGAAGAACGAGGTTACTTTGATTTATAAGTTCAGTTGCATAATTCGATTAGAACGTGTTGAATGCAATGATAATTTAAATTGTAAAAAATGTTGTATCGTGTTAAATAGGAATAGTTTACGCATGTTGTAGTTTTCCATTAAATGCCCCATTACCGTTATATAGTATTGTTGCATAGGTGTTTAGTGTTGGAGGAAGAAATACAGCAATATCCAACAATAAATCAACTCTTCTTTGTTTAATTTCTCTCTTTTGTACAACAAAGGTTTTAGCCAATGTTACTCGTGGTTTTATACGAACAAAGTGAAAGGAAATCTGAACAAACCAAAAATGTACTTTCGTAACATCAGATGGCCTACTGGATGCTTTCATCGAAAAGCGGCGGAATTGTACCCGAAATACTGAACTCTTTTAGAATATTTCTTGAAATCCCTCAGATCTGGAATAGACTCTGGGAATTGCCGATGGTACCTGAAAGTGAAAATAGTAATCGTTGCGGTTTTCAGTGTCATCGAAATGTTTAAAAACATTGTATTTATATTTTTAACTTTTTTATTAACAATGAGTCGAATGAGCGACGCGTGCCCAATGTGTAACATACTGGATGAGTTTTCTATAATACAAAAAGAAGCAACAACATAAAACAAACAACATCAACAAAAGAACAATTATATCGTTTCGAACAAATTCAAACCTTTGGATTATTTTTATCTTAGCATAGTTTTATCTCAATTAACCCGGCTGAAACGTACCTTTGATGCGCTGCAGTTTTATTCAGAGTTCCTATCACGTGGGCGATGCACGGCACCCTTAGGTTATTGTCGTCTCTAAACGCCCAGCGGTTGGGCCGTCCTAATGACGTCGACGGCATCGCAACGTTTGTTAAATCACCATCGTTATGTTCAGCGTCAGGGGGGTTAATACTACTATCCCGACATATGTGACACTCTTTATGCTCAAATTCATGATTATAATGGTGAGAGCAATTCTGCATATTGACCTCCAAATTTTGCATTTCCTCATCTATTGAAAAGTCCATTTTCGTTTCGCCCCAAGGTCCGAAATGCTTCATTGCTGCTGGCTGCGAGGACGTTATTTTCGATGCCTGCTTCTTACACTCGCACTTAGCTAAACGAGGTTTCAGTGGGTTCGACGATGTGTAAGAAACCGAGCTACCGCCTTTCCTCGACCCACCATGCGTTGATAATATCTGCTTGTAAACATTCGACAAACGTTTAGCGGAATTTTTATCGTATGCCGTAGAACTCCAGTGCTGAAAATCGCTGCCAAAAAGAAGCGCTTCCGACTTTATATTTGGTTGATCGGGGTGTTGTATAGGTTTCAACCACGAGCGTTCATAATCCGAATACGTAGTACCGGCGTCGTAGAGGTTTGTTCTGTGTTGGTCGTTGGTCGCGGGCCGGCACACGTAGCACGGGTCGGGGTGATTTAGAATCCTTGTGCACGAGCTTGCCTTCTCGTTGCACTGAGCCTCCGTGCGGTACTGGGCGTCACGTTGTCGCTTCCGGACGATGACATCAGTCTGGTCTAAGGAATCAACAGCAAACATCACAACCCGTAATTCAAAATAATGTTTACCAGGCTTTGATTTTGGAAAAATACATATAAAAGGAAACCCCTTCCCAAATCCCTCATATATCAAACATAAAACTCGTCACTTCAAAAAAGATCGGTATATGTTAAGACCCGTTGGTAAAACTATTTCGGTATATGAAGAAAGAAATGAGAGACAATCACCATCGGTAACAATTTTAACACATGTTTACAGGAAATTTATAATTTTATGACACGTGCTTTACCTTTGTATTGGTCTGCATAGCGGCTTGTCCTGTAGAGCTTGGATATAAATATGTCAATGGCCGCCCTCGTTGGCTCGCTCAGCACATGATTGCCATCTGTAACACGTGGATCACGTTGTGCAATTATAGCTCTCCGACATTTTCCCTACACTTACGAATTCTCTTGGCATAAATGACACGTTTGAACCGTGTCTGATTATCTACTTAAAGCACATAAACACACAAAATCACAATTATTTCGTAAAATATTTGGAAAAAATTAAGTTTACCCATAAAAGTCAGTGTTTCTTATAGCAATAGCCAACATTTTAACGGAAGATGTGGTTTATATATATTTAACAAGATACAAATGCTCGATTTTGTGTGTGTGACAATATATTCCACGTAAATTTCTCGCGACGATATCCGAACATTTACGAGCAAACGCGAGATTGACTTAGGGCATCGTCGGAATTTATATCGGCTTTAACCCGAATACATAACACAAATAATTGTATACATCATTTGAGTAATTAAAAATGTGGAAGCATTAAGGTAATTATCAGGTTAATGTTTTTTCCCTTTATGTTAACGTATCGCCATGACGATGTAAATCCGCCCTTGTTTGGCTAATATGAAGATTTTATATTGATCAATATATATTAAATCCCGATCCTACCTTAAATCGGGCGCAACGCATTGATGTAAAAGGCAACCCTGGACTGTTAAAAGCTGCCAAATAGGTAACCGAAAATAACAAAACAAGCCTCGTGTGACTCAAACCTTTTACATCCAACTCCAAAGACGGACGCCGTAACAGTGACCACAATTAAGGTCAATAATGGCACATAAATGAGAAAACGTATTTGAAGCGAATTTATTGATCGTTCAGACGCATGCGTGCATGACGTTGGCAACATTCTTAAAGTAAATTAGATTCTAATAACTTATCTTGTTGCGTTTTAAAACCAATCTATGAGAGATTAACGTGTCGTATAAATATCACCGAGGATTCCAACGGCCTCGATACGACATAGTTTAATTATCAACTGAGTTTTGAGTTCTCACCTGGTCCCACGCGAGTCTCGTCGTGTCTCGGGTAAACCTCTTGAGTGCGTGGTTCTGGAAGCCGACGCCCTCTAAATGTGTTGAAACAGGGGCTGTAAAAAACGCGATATAATAATTATAAAAAGTAAAATAGAAATAAATAAATAATAATAATGATGAGCATGATGATGATAATAATAATAATAAAAATAATTAATAATAATAGGAGAAGAAGAAGAAGAAGAAGAAGAAGAAGAAGAAGAAGAAGAAGAAGAAGAAGAAGAAGAAGAAGAAGAAGAAGAAGAAGGAAGAGGAGAAAAAAGAGAAGAAGAAGAAAAAGAAGAAGAAGAGGTAGAAGAAGAAGAAAAACAACAAATATAATAATAAATACCGGTATGGTGAGAATAAATGAAGCTCATTAAGATGTTATTTATTGATATAGAGGTCTCAGTGAAAACCAAACATTCATTACAGACACATGTCTAGCAAACTGACAGAACTATAATAATGTAGAGATTATTGAACGCTGTCTTATTTGCTTGTGGGAATACAAATACTTACACATGTTTCTGAACAGGAGTTACCACATCGGTTGCAATTGCATGGTCTCTGAAATAAGAGAGAAATAGAGCCCGCGTATTTCATACATGTATAAACATATGAGTCGTGTTCTGAGAAAACTGGGCAGTCCGCACAGGCTAATCAGGGACGACACTTTCCGCCTAAATTGGATTTTTGCTAACAAGAGACTTCATTTAAACGAAAAATGTCACAAAGGCGTGAAGTATCGTCCCTGATTAGCATGTGCGGACTGCACAGGCTAATCGGGGACGACACTTCACGCACAGGCATTATTCCCAGTTTTCTCAGAACGCGGCTCATTTTATAAATATCATGCAGAAGGCACGATGTCCACACAGCAATTATACAGAGTTTCGCCCGACAAATGCAACATAAAACGGTTAAAAAAAGATTAACCCATTTAAGCCTAGTGGACTCTCTCATCCTTCTAAATTAGATCAATTTATTTCCAAAATTAGGGATGTCAAGTATATTTATTTCTATATTTAGAATATTTCTTACAAAAATTCTTTTAAGCAAATAGCGCAGACCCTAATGAGACGCCGCATCATGCGGCGTCTCATCTGGGTCTACGCTGTTTGCCATGGCCTTTTTTCTAGACGCTATTCATAAATGGGTTAATTTACAATCGCTTGAAATAACCAGTGACACGTTAATAAAATATTTCGTACAAACAAGTCAGTTTTGTTGGTTTACTCTCATTAAATACTTAGTAATACATACTTCATACATACATAATACATAAGTCTTCATTAATATAAACATAAAAAAAGAAGTCGAGCATACCGAATTTATATAGAATAACAATAGTTTTCTACAAATTATATGATACATTTTACCAAGTATTTTTACGGAATAAGGGTTCAAGGGTCAAAGTGACCACAACAGTCGGCACATGGTTTATTTCAGACTTAATTATCAAAACAACGTTAATAAAAATCTTCTCTCGGAAAACACGGGTAAGCGATTTAGTGGTTTTAAGAAGTGTTAAGTTTGTGATTAGACGTAAAATAAAAAATAAGTTGTTTGTATCCTCAAAGTCGACCTGCCTTTTTGGTATTCCAAGTTAAGTTTTCGATCATTTTTGCAACATTCGGTTAATATTAAATATGAGCGCAAAAAAGTTATATTATGCGCATTTTTCACTGTTGCATTGAGCTGAAAAGAATGAACAGGTCAAAGGAGCTAGTTAAAATGTGGTAACTGACCAATTATCTGCAACTCATCTTCTTGCTACCAGTTGTTTGTAAAATATATACATGTGTATATTATATTCGGTATTTTACATGACTGTCCCAGTCCTCTAAGCCGAGCGGAAATGTTTTTTATTAGGATCGGAGTAAGTGTTTGTGTGTCGTATGAATATATATCGTTGCAGGAAATTAAAATGATCCGTAAAACAAAATTGTGTATTTGTGTCGTATGAACGAATCTGCACTAAAACTAAATTTACATTCACATCGTACATGCATGATCAGTTGTCAAGCGAAAGTACGGTTGATATTCAAATGCATTATTTTTCTTTTTCCGGGATATTGTTTTAGTAGGTTGATTCTGCATTAACATATATAAGTGTATATCAAGTGAAAACACCAAAAATAAACAACGGTTGCGATAGACACCTATAAACATAGCATATACTGTTAGATGCGCATAATATCACTTTAACTTTTACATGTAAACAAATGATATGTTGCAAAGAGAATAAGTTGATAGCTTGCATTGAATATCCTTATTTAAGTGGAGAAAAGTAACGTAAAAAAAGTTGGCGAAAAAATGTCTAAAATAGCTATGCTACTATTTTTAGAGCTGTTTGTTGAAATAAACAGCTTGTTTTCTGGCCTTAACGGACAGTAAAGAAGGCGTTCTATACGTACATTGTCTGTAAGTCCACGAGTTGCAGGGAGTCGTCGCCCCAGAGACGCACCGTCTGATCACGCTGAGGCACCGGGGGTAGGGGTGGCAGGCTGGTCCACTGGGGGCTGCGGAGAGGGAGAAACATGTACGCCATCCAACTCGTATAATATAGTTTGGTTACGGTTGATAGTGTAAAATTGTAAGATACGGGGTTGCCCTTTCAAGAGACTATTTTAATAGTGACTGCTACATTTTAAGAAAAATGCGTCCATCATATGATGCGTGACTAGATTTACAGATTTCGCCCACTCTGAATCGATTCAAGAGTCATTGTTTCAAGCCCAATACCTAATATTATTTAATTACATGTATTTTTACCCATTCTGTGCTATTGTCGTTAAATAGTTTAATTGTACTTAATGTCGTCTCTTTTCGTTGGCAGCATGTTTCAGTGACGTAACTTTAACTAGTAGATAGCAGTTTCGGTTTAATTATAAAATAACAATACCTATTTGAATTTTGACTTCTTTTTCATCACTTATAGACAATGCGAAAAATGCACATAGAACATGCATTTTAAAATTAATGTCTTTAACGCGTTTTAAACATTAACTGCGAAAAAAATTAACGGAGAGTGTTCACGTACCGAGACGAGGGGTTACGATTGGCCTCTGTTCTGTTCTTCTGGATTGGCGGAAAAACCCTCAAAGTTTCCATCGCCAACATTTTGAAAGTGCTCGCGAACTTGCGTTACAACATCCGCCCTCTAACGTCCAAACGACGTCCTTCTATGGACGTGTTACTTGTGGACGTCCTTCTATGGACTTGTTAATTGTGGACGCTTAAAACTATTACTAAATTTCTATTAAAAATAATCTTGTAAAAAATAAAAAAATGTATTGGCTTTCGGTAGGTCTACCGGAAGAAAGCTCTATGGTAACGACGTCATAATTTTCAAACGTTGTTACGCCTTTTCGTGACGTCAAAAAAGAAGTATATGAGATTCTCTTTTTGATAAATAAAAATACTTAATCGTATCATCGGACACTTTAACAAAATCATACAAATACCAATTTAATATATCGAGAAAAAAAAACATACTTCGTAGGGCTCGATAAATGATTGTCGGCTCAGGTACTACTAAAAAGTACGCCGGGTACTCAAGTATACTACAACGGGGTTCGGAAAATATACTAATGTATAGTATGGTCTAGTACTTTTTGGAATATTTTCCGCAGCCCATCGTATTTTGTAGTTTAGTGTACCCGTGGTTGTTTAAGCTAGTATCTGAGCCGACAACAAGCGACTGAGCCTCCGAATGTGGCTCGTAGGGCTAAGGGACAATAATGGATAAATATGCAGGAATTTTTTAATCATCACAAAAAAAAATGATATTATTTGACTTAGTTTTTTTAATCTGAAATATCTTAACAGTCTAATGCCCAACTACTGTATATACATCGTTAAGTGCGCTAACACTTATAATGTAATTGCGAGTTTTTCTTTTCATTTAATTATTATATTTACCAGACCTAATAGTTTAACTAACAGGGTGAGAAGACTTTAAGGAGTTGCAAGTTAAAATACTGTATTGACATTTGTCCAAACTGTAAACGGCATTATTATTGAAGGATTTAAATAAACGTTAGATTTAAATGATTACATTTTTAAAAGTCTTCTACGATTTTTTTTTTCGAAACAACAACAACAACAACAACAACAACCCCACTGGTTCTTATCAAGTACTGTGCAGTCCACACAGTCTAATCAGGGACAACACTTTCCGCTTTTATTGTAATTTTCGTATAAAATATAAATATTTTTGATGGGCCGCTAGTTTGATAACAAGCTTCGTTTGATTGACTTACTTTTGATTCAAAGTTTAACTTACACTAAAAACTCAACTGGACTAATGGTTAAACCGGTAACGCAATTTAATCTATTACAATTACGTACTAAGATTTGAATTGCGTAATGTTACGTACTGGGCAGATTTTTAATGCGTTCTTTTAATTCTTAAATGCGTAAATACGCATCTTATCTGGAGCTCTGGTCCCTGGTTAGCCTTTGCTGACTGCTCAGTACTTGAGAAGAACCAGTACTTGATGTGGAGGAAATCTTGAGAACGCTCTCATGTCAGTGATTGAAATCGGGACCTCCTGATCGCTAGGCAGACAACATATCCACTACAGCACCGCTGCCTCATACATTTTTGTAAATATATTCTCATTCAGGAAACTGATAAACGACACTATCTCAATAACTATGGGCTTAAGCAACTAGCTTATTGATAAATGTACAATAGGCTTGAGCCACTAGCTTATTGATAAATGTACAATAGGCTTGAGCCACTAGCTTATTGATAAATGTACAATAGGCTTAAGCCACTAGCTTATTGATAAATGTACAATAGGCTTAAGCCACTAGCTTATTGATAAATGTACAATAGGCTTAAGCCACTAGCTTATTGATAAATGTACAATAGGCTTAAGCCACTAGCTTATTGATAAATGTACAATAGGCTTAAGCCACTAGCTTATTGATAAATGTACAATAGGCTTAAGCCACTAGCTTATTGATAAATGTACAATAGGCTTAAGCCACTAGCTTATTGATAAATGTACAATAGGCTTAAGCCACTAGCTTATTGATAAATGTACAATAGGCTTAAGCCACTAGCTTATTGATAAATGTACAATAGGCTTAAGCCACTAGCTTATTGATAAATGTACAATACTAACAAGTTCAGTCTGTTAAGCCCGTCTAATAGGTGTCAATGTTTTACACAAAAAAACTATGATCCATATTATAATTATAGGATGAGGACAATATTTTAATATGCTATGATCGTGATGGGAATTCTTTCTGCATTGTAAATGAGTAGTTTTACAACACTTACTTTTTTATTTTACTATTTAACAAGAGCACCGCATAAGGGAAGAGGACAACGTTGTCTGCTTCCCACCGCATAACGGGTGTCACGGCTGCAGGTGCAGTTTTGAGTTAATGAAAGCGTGTCAGATTTTTTTTTAGAGGTCACAGTGACCTTGACCTTTAGCCTAGTGACCCAAAAATGGGTGTGGCATGTAGAACTTATCAAGGTGCATCTACATATGAAGTTTCAAAGTTGTAGGTGGAAGCACTTTGATTTTAGAGCAATATGTCAAGGTTTTAGCACGACGCAGACGTCGGACAACACGACGAGCTGGCTATGACAATACCTTGAGTTTTCTCCGAAAACAGCCGAGATAAAAATCAGTGTTCTGTCAAAATATATTAGGCAGCAGATGCGGCCAAGGAAAATGTATATCTGCTGTACTTTGAGCACTAATAACAACTCTTATAAACGTTATCATTTGATTTATTTTGCCATCGTCTGAACACGTTTTATCAACTTAATGCAATAAAACCTATAAACACAACCCTGGCAGAACTGGTGCGATTCAAAGCGCATGTTTATGTGGCTTAAATATTGACATACTCTACTGGGAAAATACCTGCCCAGAAGATACAACTATTCCTCTATTCCTCGTGAAAGCAATATATGTATAACAATAAATAACACTTTGTACAACCACAAAAGTGTGTCTCAACAGAGTTAAGTACTGTAAGTTTCTCAGATCTTTTTAAAGTTTTTGAAATACATACATATACCGGCATACAGCTTTCAAACGCACATACATACATACAACATACAATTTCACAAACATACATTATGCTGTGGTAACACTTGATTTTTCTTTTGATTTTTATATATGTTTTACTCTTTTTTTTTTTTACTTTTTCTGTTCCTTTTTCAGTTTTTATTACTTTTTCTATGACTTTGCGTAAAATGATAATTACAACAAATATGGTATGGGCAAATGGAACAAAAATTTCTTTTCTGGGACTTGCACCAGATTACTGGTTGGGTTTCTCTTAGAATAAATAAACAAAATATTTTATTTTCATAGTACGTCAAACTTCAAGACTTCAAATAAATGATTTCAAAGCCAATAATCACATTTTTCCAACAGAAATAAATGTATTGCACATTTTTTGTCGTAAAAGACTAGACTTTTGTTTTAGAACTAATAAAGAAATGCATATGCTGAATTCAATTCTGCTAAAATAGACCTATTTTATATATTGCTGAAGCCATTGTTTCATAATATTAAACCACACTTTGGTACTAATATCGAAGAGCACGATATATTTGTATATAAATAATTCAAATAAATACTTGTTTCAACCTATAAGTGTGATTCTGATGAACAATTGCACTTAATGTGTTAAACTCTGTTTTCGCAGAACAAATACAAAATGAAGCCACATAGCACTGACATACTTATATGACAAATACCAGCACCAGAACATTTCTTTCTTGAATAAACGCAAGCCCCATGACCACAAACATTCTAAAGACATATTGTAAGTCCCAATTGTCAACATATAACCAATGAAAATCAAAGGTCCAATGTAACGAGCATTTTAATTGGACAATATTTTTAATTCATCCAACGTTAGCAAAGAACTGTTGGTACCATGGGGATTGCTCAAGACAATGATATGTCTAATGTAAGAAGCTGTGTTAAAAACAATGCCTTCACCAAATAACAATTTTAGGTGTAAAACACACACTTAAGTTGATATTCTGCTCTTAATCTCTACTAAAAAGCTCACATTTTGGCAACATGTTGTGCATTATAAGGCCATGCACGGTCGGGTTAATGAACCGTCATGTATGAAAAGTTTGGAACACTCAATGACAACTCCACATGAATGGCCGCTATAAGTAAATGGCTTGTTCTAATAAACAAATGTATGATGATTACTCTATAACTGAAGCTTCTGACATGATATATTACCTTTTGACTAATATTGTCTGATGAATCATCACAAATTTTTGGGAAAAAAATCCCTTATAAAGCTGAAAACTGAAACTTATTTAATAGTTCAATGGCTTCCATTCATACCATAATCAGAATATAGAAGCCTGTCTCAGCTTACAGTCTCTTCAAAGTGAGGTATCCAGAACAATAATAATGTTCCTAATAAAACCAAACAAGCTGAAATTAATGATGCCAATAAAAGCTGGACAAAAAAGAACATTTTTTTTTTCAATTACTTCAACTGCCCAACCAACTGATTGACAAGTTAAGCTATTTTAAGATCAAACCAAGAAAGTTCAATCACTGTATTTTTAAAAAGATATTTACAATGTCTAAGTCAATTTTATCGCAATCACGTTTGAAAGTTTGATTAGGTCATGAGGTATTAGGCTCTGACACCTCATACATGATGTTCACTTGAAAAGCTTTGTGAGGATCAATGGATGCCTCCAGTCCTTTGATCAATGAATACAAAATCATGAAGATGTGTTAACAGCATATTATAAAGTAAATTTTTGTTCAGTCCTTTTTTGATAACAATTTGTAAGTTTCTGGAACCAAAAACTGTTACACATCTAACAAAACTAATAAGACTTTGAAGTAAATGCATGCAAACTTCAACACTTCTTCATATAAAAAATGTCATTTTTTTTTTAAAATGAAATCCTGAATTGCAAACAGAATGCAAAATGTTGTAAAGCAAATTGATAAATAGTATCCTAAAGGTTTCTGGATTCTTCTTTTCTTTGTAACAACAAATTTATTAAAAACAATTTTTTCCTATGATTTGTTCTCTTAACATCAGGACAATGGGTTACAAAATCAGGCTAGTTGGTTCCAAAACAAAACATTATGGTTCCCAAATCTGGCTTTAAGTTCTAGATTTCCAAGTAGGGATTGAAGGTTCCAAGCTCATGTTTAAGGGTTTCAAATCAAGCTTGAGGATTCCATGGGGTTCGGGGCTGTGTGAAGCCCTTTGTACCGTCAGGGCCCTTGGGTGGCCGCGTGACTACGACCCTGGGGCCGACCATTTCATCGTTCATACTCTTCAGTCGACTCAGGAGTCTCTCTGGTCGACGTTTCTCCCTGCAACAATTATAACAAGAAATGAGAGCGAAACTTGGAAATTTTATTATTGCTAGTTCAGAAGATCAAGTCATTGCTCTGTGTAAAATATAGCAAACACATAATGGTGATAACTTAACACTTGATAGATGTCTCATTCAACAAAATTGTGAGTTATAACAAGAAAATTCGTTGAATTGATATCCCCCGCCATTAATATCTATACACCCATGAAGTTTCATGTTGATATCTTATATAACTTCTGATGGACAGACGGACTTAGACACTCATGGACGGACAGAGAGACAACGCCAATTCTATATCCCTCTGCCTTTGGCGAGGGATAACAAAAGTTTATAAACTAGAGGAAGCATATACATCCATTTTCTACATAAATATTAAAATAATTGACAACATTTATTTCTGAACAAACTAGAGCTTTGTCACAGACGTAAACTATACCCCCACATGCAGCATTGACACAGACTATTTTGCATGCTATCCAATGATTGTGAACATTAAACGTACATTTAAAAATCTCACAATGAATGACATAGTTATGACCGGGACAAGATCATTTATGGCCATTTTTGACCTTTGAACTAAAAGTGTGACCTTGATGTTGCAGATATTGACGTAATTCTTTAGTATGACACTTCTTGCAATGATAGTGAACAAATGTGCCAAGTGATTTTAAAATCTTACAATGAACGATATAGTAATGGCGGACAAGCTCATTTATGGCCATTTTTGACCTTTGAACTCAAAGTGTGACCTTGACCTTGGAGATATTAACTTAATTCTTTCGCGCGACACACTGTGTCCAATGATGGTGAACAAATGTGCCAAACGATTTTAAAATCTCACAATGCACGACATAGTTATGGCCCGGACAAGCTCATTTATTGCCATTTTCAAACTTTGAACTCAAAGTGTGACCTTGACCTTGGAGATATTGGCATAATTCTTTCGAGGGATAAACTGTCCAATGATGGTGAGCAAATGTGCCAAATGATTTTAAAATCTCACAATGAACGACATAGTTATGGCCCAGACAAGCTCATTTATTGCCATTTTCGAACTTTGAACTCAAAGTGTGACCTTGGAGATATCAACGTACTTCTTTCGCACAACACAGCGTCCAATGATGGTGAACAAATGTACCAAGTCATTTTAAAATCTTACTATAAATGACTTAGTTATGGTCCGGACAAACTTTTGGTTAAAAATGCACTAAGTGACCCCGTGACCTAGTTTTTGACCTGGCATGACCCATATTAAAACTTGACCTAGACATCATCTAGATACTACCAAGTTTGGTGAAGATTGGATGAAATTTTCGGGACAGACAGACCGACAGACAGACAGACCGACAAAGTGACTCCTATATAGCCCCCATTAGGATATGTTCATATTTTGTAATCATTATATTTGTAATCAAAAGGTATCTTTGCATTATCCATCATGGCTACTTATTCCTCTACCGTACTCCCTAACCAATTCTAGGTCCATTCTGTGTAATGAATTTGTTATCCACCATAATTACTTGATGTTTTTGGACACTTACAAACATTATTTAATTTAATCCGAAAATTTGAAAATCACAACAAGATGCTGTGTTGAAGGCCAGTCTTGATTTATACACAATATGTTATTTTCTTGATATCTAATTATGTTTCTTACAACGTTACTGACCAAGCTCTTATAGGAAAACTAGATTTAAGTTGAACAAAGGTAGAACTTTCATCAAATTTTTAATTCAAAACTCCAATATTTTTTGCTTAAAGAAAAAATATTGTTAGCTTCCACAATTTTTTTTCAATTTAAACATGAAAACTATAGATTTTTTTTTGCCTCCTACATGATTAATGCCTCCACAGTTCTTGTGAGGTATGATCTACTGCAAATATGCACATAATGGGATGAATTTGTTAAATTTGATTTCATAACTTGCAAAATGTGGAAGAATTTTGCTCCACATGAATCATATTTTATGAGGACAGACTGACCAATAGACAATTAAACAAGAGTGACCGTAATATACACATGTAGCCCTTCACTAACATCAGCATTAAGCATAAAAAGGAAATTCCTTCAGTTGTTTTAAAGTTAAGTCGATTTTTTAACTAACATACAATGCTCATTATGTTTAAGTTTTATCATGACACTGTTGAATAAAATTGCCGCAATAAGCAACACCTCATTGACTATTTAATTAATTTAATTGGAAGATGCAGAGTGGTTGTGTGTGTGTGTGTGTGTGTGTATTTCAAAGTAATGAGGTCCTTTTGCACCAAAGGCTACATTATTTAAGGATCCAGAGTCTGTTCCAGCACACCTACCCTATTATTTTATCAGACCACAAAGTAGGGACGAATTTTGAATAATAGCTTCTATTTCCAGCTATTAATTTTTCACTAAAAGATATACAATTAGAAGTGGTTTTGTGCTTTGAAACAAGAGCTGTGTTCGTGAAACACAATGCCCCCTACTGCGCCGCTTTGAAGCCATATACTTATTTTTTTGCTACCTTTAATATAGAAAAAGTTATGGCCAATGTTAAAGTGGACAGACGCCATATATTTGACATTTGACCTTAAAGGATGACCTTGACCTTTCACCACTCAAAATGTGCAGCTCCATGAGATGCACATGCATTCTAAATATCAAGTTGCAATATTGAAAAAGTTATGGCCATTAAAGTTTTCGGATGGACAGACAGACTGACATACTGACGGACATTTAACTACTATATGCCGCCCTACCGGGGGCATAAAAAAAGCCTGATTACATTGAGGAAACCCCACCTGTCTGGTATGATGACAACCAATCTCCCATGCGCTAGGAGGGGATATGGGGAGTATATGGGAGAAGCGCGTGTATCAACAATAGTACTAACCAGATAGCTGCCAATGATTGGTCAATTTCTGTACAGAGCTTTAAAGGTGCAAGCACTGTTACTCGGTTTACTCTGCTTACGTGATTTTCCTTAGACTGCATGCCGAGTACTTGTTGTTCCGCTGGTTGTGAACGACAACAAACTCCACCTCGTCGCCAGGAGCAACCTCCAGGCCGCCTCCAACTTCGCTCTGGTGAAAGAACAACTTCCTGCCCGGCTCAGCCTCGTATGTGAGGAACCCAAACTGAAATCAGAAATATTTCCAGTGATGCTTGTTGATTGAAATGTGTGCATTCAAATAATTTAACCAGTCGCCAAAAAAACCCAAAAACAATGGCTAAGCTCCTGAAGTTATCACACATACTTCTCATTCTTTTACCACCATAGACTTTGTTTGTCAGGCCTCATTCTGGCGTATCAACAATTTTCAGTCCTGTCCAAAAGTTTAACCTTTCTTCAACTCATCAGATAAATTCAAGTACGAAAGGCAAATTCATTAAATTGATATCCCAAGCCAAAGAATTTGTGTTGATGGATGGATGCAAATCCCTTTATGTATGATAGAATCCTTATAAAAGCAGACATATTTAATGACAAGAGATGTGTTTGTCAGAAACACAATGCCCCATATTGCGTCGCTTTGAAATAAAATTTCAATATATCATTTGGCAGTTTTAGAAATTATCTCCCTTTTAAAGCTTATTACTTCCCTTGGATTGTATTTTTTTACTTTTGACCTTGAAGGATGACCTTGACTTTTCACCACTCCAAATGTGCAGCTCCATGAGATACACCAGACAATACCAAACTTCGTCGGACCGACGGACATATCTGACAGATTATGACAAGGTTCGATCGATTTTGCAATTCTGTCAGACCAAAATGTCTGACTCCAAAAAATATAATAATATCTTTAATAATCATCGTCTGATGCTCCGTGGGATTCCAATATTTGCCATCAAAACATGTAGAACTAAATACGTTAATTCCTTGTCGTTTTTATGTTTTCGATCTATTTGTGTCCTCCAATAAGAATAGCTCACACATGTTCGGTTATAGGCGTTATTTTCCGAAATAACTCGGATCACGCGATACTATATTCGTAAAATATTCTAAACATAGAGACGGAATTTGCCGAGTGTGTTCCGATGTATCTGAAATACAAACTGTTGCAACTCGGTATATTCCGTGACAGCGTCTGGAAATTTCCAAACGGATATTTATTAAGTACTAGTTCCGCGCTAATATGTGCATGTCAATTCGCAAAATGTGAGAGCCTGGACCATGCAGCAAGGTGCTCGCATATGTTAGAGGTTAATTGTCTTCAATGTAAACAGCATTGCGAAGCAAAAATAACGTTGACGTATAATTGTTTTCAGGTGATTTCGTTTTCAAAATATTGTTGTCTTCTTTCCGAAAGATTATTTCAAAACTAATTTTATTGTCTTTATATTTTGTATTGTGAGATTTGCCTTATATGCTGAGGTTTCTTACCAAAGTATTACCTGGTACTGATACTATTATATTGAGAATATTGGCAAAACAAATTTGTCGAGACTCAAGTGATTGATCATCTATTAATTGAAGGTACCTCAGATGAGCAGGAGACTGCTGAACCTGATAATGTCGTAGACTTTGACGCAGAAACTCTATCAAATCAATTATCAATAATGTAAAGATGACAAGAGTGATTACTGTTCAGATCATCATCATGATCACATTCATCTCCAGAAAGAACTCCAATGAACAAAGTTGCTTGGCATTGTTACTTTATATTGTAGAGGGAAATTAATGTTCAGATAACTGCAAGTGCATTCAGATGGTTTATTGGCATTTTCTTAAAAGTTATGCTTCTTTATATCAACAAAAAATTATTTATAAATGGAAAAATAAAGCTTTAGAAAAAATTCATGATGAAATTTGGCAATACAGCTACAAGTGACCATAAGGTTTATTAGGTTTTACTTTTGCCATAAAAGCAAATATATTTGCCAATTGCCAAAATGTTCGTCAGAGGACCAGATTTTTTTTTTATCTCAAGATATGAGAACAAAATTAATGATAAAGTTTAATGAAGATCGGACAAAAGCTATGGCTTTGCACAAAGTTACACTTTAGACATATCAGTAAAACTGCATGGGAGCTATGTTTTTCAATGGACCATAACTATTTTAATAAAATATTAAATTAAAACTAATTCTGATAAAGCTTAAGGTTGATTCGGCACAAAGAGTATTCAAAAGAATGTTCCAATACAAAAGGTAATGCACAGAAAAAGTGATTAAAGTGAGCTACAAGTCCATAGTATTGCAACATCTGGTTGCCAAGGCAACAAAATTAAGTTCTCACCTTATCCTTTACGGACTCCACCTTAGCCCGTATGAACTGTCGTACTGCCGTCACGTTCACCGCTCGAAGTTCGTTAGACAATGAGTTGACTGCGACACGGAACTTGACCACGTCCCCCTTCTGCATGAAGTCTCGTTTGTCTGCCAGACTGGTGATGCTGTATGGGTAAGTCTGGACGTCGCCGTCTTCTGTAAATTGTAGACAATGACAATTATAGACAACAAGAAATGGTTTGATGATGGTAGAATATAGCCTTTTGTACACTTTGCTTCTGATCCAGACAGGAATAAACATGCTTATGTTTGAATAAAAACAATTTTGAATGTTTTAAAGACTTAAGTGACAAACACAAAGAAACTACTGGGATCTCTCATTTTTTATGAGATACATATTTTTTTGTTGAACAATACTTCAGGGGCAGTCAGAAAATCACATCATAATTTTGTTTGTTAAGCTAGTTCAACAGTTCTAAGTAAAATAACATATGCCAGCAACCAACAACTTCCCTACTTAAAACAAAGGTAGAGGAAGCTGTTGAAGTAATTTAATGTCCAATCCAGCACTTAATTATGTGACCAGGTAGAAAATAAAACCAGGAATATTTTTCCTTCATATAAAATATCTTTCTTTCACAATTTTGAGAACTTCCCAACTCAAATTCTGTCAATTTTGTGAAGTTTGCAACTTTAATCACATTTAAAAAGAGTATGCAACTCTTTTTTTCCCAATTTTAAAACAAGAGGGCCAAGATGGCCCTAGTTTGCTCACCTGAGAGGAGTCAAATCATTCAATCTTTACCAAATGTCAAACATTACCTAGATATTGTCCAGACAAACATCCTGGTCAAGTTTCATCATTATTTCATCTGCGAGTCATGATCAATGTACCTATGAAGTTTCATGATCCTTGGCGTAAGCATTCTAGAGTTATCATCCGGAAACCATTTTTTTAAGTTGAGTCACCGTGACCTTAACAGCCATTGTGTAAATACGTTTTTTGACACTGTGACCTTGACCTTTGACCTAGTGACCTGAAAATCAATAGGGGTCATCTGCGAGTCATGATCATTGTACCTATGAAGTTTCATGATGTTAGGCATAAGCGTTCTTGAGTTATCATCCAGAAACCATTTTACTATTTCAGGTCACCGTGACCTTGACCTTTGACCTAGTGACCTGAAAATCAATAGGGGTCATCTTCGAGTCATGATCAATGTACCTATGAAGTTTCATGATCCTAGGCATAAGCGTTCTTGAGTTATCATCTGGAAACCATTTTACTATTTCGGGTCACCGAGACCTTTGACCTAGTGACCTGAAAATTGATAGGGGTCATCCACGAGTCATGATTAATGTACCTATAAAGTTTCATGATCCTAGGCCTAAGCGTTCTTGAGTTATCATCCGGAAACCATTTTACAGTTTCGGGTCATCATGACCTTGACCTTTGACCTAGTGACCTGAAAATCAATAGAGGCTATCTGCGAGTCATGATCAATGTATCTATGAAGTTTCATGATCCTAGGCATAAGCGTTCTTGAGTTATCATCAGCAAACCATTTTACTGCTTTGGGTCACTGTGACCTTGACCTTTGACCTAGTGACCTGAAAATCTATAGGGGTCATCTGCGAGTCATGATCAATGTATTTATGAAGTTTCATGATCCTAGGCATAAGTGTTCTTGAGTTATCATCCAGAAACCATTTTACTATTTCGGGTCAACGTGACCTTGACCTTTGACCTAGTGACCTGAAAATCAATACGGGTCATCTGCGAGTCATGATCAATGTACCTATCAAGTTTCATGATCCTTTGCATAAGCGCTCTTGAGTTATCATCCAGAAACCATCTGGTGGACGGACGGACCGACATGAGCAAAACAATATACCCCCTCTTCTTCGAAAGGGGGGGGGGGGGGGGCATAATGAGAAAACTTCCCCCCTCCCAGCAGCCATGTTATTCAACTGACTGGAACCATTTTTGAACTGAAACTCTCGTATCAAGGAAACAAATGTTCTGAGCTAATTTCATGAAAATTGGACCCCAAATGTGTGGTTCTACTGTGTTCACATGTTTTCCCTATATACATATAGAGAAAAATGCCCCACCTACTGGCGGCCATGTTTTTTCACCGATCCCGACCATTTTCAAACTCGTCCGAGATATCAATAAAACCAATGTTTTGACCAACTTTCATGATGATTGGGCAAAATTGTGACTTCTAGAGTGTTTACAAGGTTTCTCTATAGCCAAATAGGGAAAACTGCCACTATATACATATAGAGAAAAATCCCCCGCCCATTGGCGGCCATGTTTTTTCACCGATCTCGACCATTTTCGAACTCGTCCGAGACATCAATTGAACAAATGTTTTGACCAACTTTCATGATGATTGGGCAAAAATTGTGACTTCTAGAGTGTATACAAGGTTTCTCTATAGCCAAATAAGGAAAACTGCCCCGCCAACTGGCGGCCATGTTTTTCAACAGATCGGAACCACTTTTGAACTCAACCAAGATATCATTAAGACAAACATTTTGACAAAGTTACATGAAGATTGGGCATGGAATGTGACTTCTACATTGCTTTCAAGGTTTTTCTATTATTTGACCTAGTGACCTAGTTTTTGACCCGGCACAACCCAGTTTTGATCTCGGCCGAGATTTCATTGGGATAAAGCTTCTGACCAAGTTTCATGAAGATGGGACAAGAAATGTGGCCTCTAGAGTGTTTACGAGCAAATGTTAACAGCTGACGGACGGACATACGACGGACAAAGACCGGTCACAAAAACTCACCTGAGCAATCAGGTGAGCTTAAAACATGGGACTCATTTTTTGAAAAATTTGAAAAGTTTGCGATCCTTTTTTTCACAAATTGAGGTGCCAAAGACCGCTTTACAAGGACGAGAAAAAAGCCCTGAAAACCTGTTTAGTATTCCAGAAGCCTATTTACTGAGGTGGTCATCACATAAACCATTAAAATCCCACACTGCTGACAGCTAACCAAGCTAACCCACCTGTTGACCTAGCTAACCCACCTGTTGACCTTGCTAACCCACCTGTTGACCTAGCTGACCCACCTGTTGACCTTGCTGATCCACCTGTTGACCATGCTGACCCACCAGTTGACCATGCTGACCCACCTGTTGACCTAGCTGACCCACCTGTTGACCTAGCTGACCCACCTGTTGACCTAGCTGACCCACCTGTTGACCTAGCTGACCCACCTGTTGACCTAGCTGACCCACCTGTTGACCTGGCTGACCCACCTGTTGACCTAGCTAACCTACCTGTTGACCTAGCTTACCCACCTGTTGACCTAGCTTACCCACCTGTTGACCTAGCTTACCCACCTGTTGACCTAGCTGACCCACCTGTTGACCTGGCTGACCCACCTGTTGACCTAGCTAACCTACCTGTTGACCTAGCTTACCCACCTGTTGACCTAGCTTACCCACCTGTTGACCTAGCTTACCCACCTGTTGACCTAGCTTACCCACCTGTTGACCTTGCTAACCCACCTGTTGATCTTGCTAACCCACCTGTTGTCCTAGCTAACCCACCTGTCGACCTAGCTAACCCACCTGTTGACCTTGCTAATCCACCTGTTGACCTAGCTAACCCATCTGTTGACCTTGCTTACCCACCTGTTGAGCCGACCTGTATGAGGCCAGGGTAGTCATCTTGGTCGGGGTTCACTACCCTCATGGGTCGGATCACCTTGCCCTGCTGTATGCCCAGCTCCTCTACCACATCCTGGCAACGGAACCAGATATTTAATTCAGAATATAAAGTAACGCACAAATGAAAGATTGTGCATTTTTTCACAGTTGTGTTCATGGGCTTGCCTAGTTTCAAACATTGCCTAAAGTTTGTTAAGATAATATTTGTTAACCTTTTTTATAAAGATTGAGTAATAAATAACGCTTGTAGAGTCATTATGAGATTTGTGTAAGATGTTACCTCATGATTAAATTTTTGGATACACATGAAAAAGGTTCAAACTTGACCTAGATATCATAATGTCCAGATAAACATTTTGACTAAATTGTATTAAGACTGAGTCATGCATGTGGCTTCTAGAGTGAAAACTAAGTCATTCTTGATTTACACGATTTATCCAGCCCACCTAGTTTTGAACCTAGACCAAGATTTAAGCTTGACCTAGATGTTGTCAAAACTAAACTTTTGATCGAGTTTAATCAAGCCTGAGCCAAAAATGAGGCCTCTAGAGTGGAGACAAGCTAAACAATTACAATAACAAGTTTTCTAAGCTTTGACTTCAGTGGTGACCTTGTTTGAAGACACACTACTAATCATCAACCTTTGGCATAGATATTGTAAAGATAAACATTTCGGTCAAGTTTCAGGAAGATTCAGTTATGAATGCAGTTTCAATAATCAGTTTTTTTCTAAATGTAGATATTGTGACCCAGATTTTTTCTCCACTAAACCTAGATTCAAACTTAGCTATGATATTGTCAAGATAAACATTCTGACAAAGTTTTGACAACATTGACCAATAAATGTTATAACAACAGCTCACCTTTCGTACTTAAGAGCTAAGTTGAGCTTTAAATATTCCTACCTCATTCGCAGGTATGGTGCCAGACGGAAGCTTCTTGATGTTCTCTGCACTAAGTTTGGAGCTCTTGCGAGTCAGCATGTATTCCACCTCGTCACCAAGTTCCAGCTCAGTGGCTGTACCTTCATAAGAACTGTGGATAAAGTAAACACAGTAAATTATTGTTTTCGTCCTTGTCACCAAGTTCCAGCTCAGTGGATGTACCTTCATAAAAACCGTGGACATAGTAAACACAATAAAATATTGTTTTCCACCTTTTCACCAAGTTCAAGCTCAGTAGCTTTACCAATGCACAAAACAAACGAAAACATAGAAGCAAAATACCCTTTTTTAAGTTGAAAGATTCACAAAAATCTTGAAATATCAATGGACTTCAACATAACTTCATAAATTCCACTTAAATCAGTAATTGCACAATGACTTTACTTGAATAGACATGGTTTAATTTTCATATCACTTTGCATGGACTTGATAATAATTAAAACAAGACTATTGCCAAGCAATCTATGTCCCCTACCTGCTCCACCATTGTCAGAAATGTCCACCATTGTCAGATTTTTTTCTTGTTGTTGTTGCCATAGCAACCAGAATTTTTGACGTAGGAACAAAATGAAATGACGTGCATAATGTCCACATTGCCATCTATCCATGTTTCAATTTTCATGAAAAAATATGAAGAACTTTTCAAGTTATCGCAGGATCCAGAAAAGTGTGACAGACAGACAGACTGACTGACTGACAGACTGACAGACTGACTTACTGACAGACTGACTGACAGACGGAGTGCAAACCATAAGTCCCCTCCGGTGAAACCGGTTGGGGACAACAAGCAAATTCGTTGAATTGATATCCCCCGCCAATATGCTTCTGGACACAAAAGTGTTATATTTGAAAATATAAATAAAAATACTAAAAAAAGCATTTTTTCAAGATACAAAGGGCCATAACTCCGTTATTAACAGATGGTGTACAATGCCATTTGGCGTGCATCATCTTCTTATATATATATATATATATATATACTCATACCAAGTTTCAATGAAATCTGCCATAGCTCTTCCAAGATATGGCTCCTGTTATTAACGGATGGTGTACAATGCCATTTGGCGTGCATCATCCTGTTATCCATATATCTCATACCAAGTTTCAATGAAATCCGCCAAAACACTTCCAAGATATGGCTCCGGACTGAAAGATGAACGGACGGACAACGCAAAAACAATATCCCTCCGCCTATGGCGGGGGATAATAATAATAAGAACGAATTGAGACCAGAAACAAGATGTGTTTGTGAAACACAATGTCCCCCTATATGACGTTTGACCTTGTAGGATGACCTTGACCTTGACCCTTCACCACTCAAAATGTGCAGCTCCATGAGATACACATGCATTTCAAATATAAAATTGCTAGCTTCAATATTGCAGAAGTGACATTACATGAGCAATTTTGACCCATATATTTGACCTTGAAGGATGACCTTGACCTTTCACCACTAAAAATGTGCAGCTCCATGAGATACACATGTATGCCAAATATCAAGTTGCTATCTTCAATATTGCAAAAGTATTCATAAAATTAGCGATTTGGGCCACATATATTAGACCTCTGACCTTGAAGGATGACCTTGACCTTGACCTTTCACCACTCAAAATGTGCAGCTCCATGAGATACACATGCATGCCAAATATCAAGTTGCTATCTTCAATATTGCAAAAGTATTCATAAAATGAGCGATTTTGGCCACATATATTTGACATCTGACCTTGAAGGATGACCTTGACCTTAACCTTTCACCACTCAAAATGTGCAGCTCCATGAGATACACATACATGCCAAATATCAAGTTGCTATCTTGAATATTGAAATACTGCAAAAGTGTACATTAAATGAGCGATTTTGACCCATATTTTGACCTTTGACCTTGAAGGATGACCTTGACCTTGACCTTTCACCACTCAAAATGTGCAGCTCCATGAGATACATATGCATGTCAAATATCAAGTTGCTATCTTCAATATTGCAAAAGTTATTGCAAATGTTAAAGTTGGCGAAAACCAACCAACCAACCAACCAACCAACAGACCAACCAACCAACAGACCAACAGACAGGGAAAAAACAATATCTCCCCCACTACTATAGTGGGGGAGATAAAAAAGAACTAAAATATACATATTTGAGTATACTTTTCGAAAACAAATTCAAAACCCAAACGTTTACCCTACCTGAAATGGAAGAAGACCTCTTTATCATGGTCAATGTTCTCAATAAAGCCGTAGTTGTCCTTGAGCGTTGCGATGTAACCCTGACAGCGGCCGGAAAGGTTACGCAGCACTAGTCGCACGTTCACTGCCATCCTCACGGCAACACCCGGACGTCGCTGCTCTCCAATGTTGAAGTCAACCTTGTCACCAAACCTAATGGAACAGAAACAAGCATGCACACTTTAATTATTATTAATATTATGTAAAATAAGATAAATATAAAGCTTCTAGAGAAAAACAACAACATGATAATATGAAACAATATTATCAACTGTGGCCAAATTCACTCAATATACTGCCCGATCATATAACAGTCATATTACCCAGCTGCATGGTGAAACTGGATTCCTATTTAGATTTATCAGTACAAGGCACAAGTTAACAAACATCAAAACTGGCTCCGATGTTAACAAGGTATGTTGCATTGGTACGTTTTTAAACTTGTTCAGATGTTACCTGGGTATGTTTCTCAGATCATTGATGTCCTTGATGTAGTAGACAATCTTGTGTATAGCACCGTCCATATCGAAGATGATTGTCCCTGTATCCTCCTTGCTGCTGCTTTTACCTGAACAAAACATGAAAGAAATATCAACTTTAAGATATCTCCTTAACTTCGCTTTCTTGCCACCTTTTGATATCTCGTTAACATTGCTTTCTTGAACATTTGAAAACTGGAAGTTTGAAATTCCTAGCATCTGAACTTTGGCTCAGGCAGAGTGTTTGAAATTATGAGTTTCACAGGGCAAGCATATTTCCTTTTTGTTACAATATCAATCATAAATAGGTGTATAGCTATTCCAGTATTTGTTCTTAACTCAATGTAGTGTCTTTACTGTAATCTGTATTCTTTATTCTAAGTACAAGGCATATACTTTAAGGTGAACAGTCTTCACTTCCAAGTGTGGTCCTTACTTCGAAACCCCCTGTAAAACAGCCACAGAACATATTTATTGGCAACTGCCACTGTAGAATAGTTTTAGACCTTCCTCACATCAGCAGGGCTGTGAATAGTGGCATCTTAAGTCAGCTGAACATTCTTTGACTGCTCCTTTGTACCAACTTTTATATTAGACCACTGATAATTACACTGCTTTTTCACTTGTGCATTACAAGAGATGAATTTACTTTTCAGCTGCCCCTTATTTTCGCTCTTATCACATTTTATTCGCAGTCAACTTAGAATAAAATACCATATTATTGTGTCATCAATTAAAGTTGGTCTTCCATTTAGACATGTGCCCTCAAAAAGGTAAGGCACTTTGTGCATAACTATAGAAGTTAGAACAGATGTTACACACTACACATGTACAAGCAGAGGCAGCATTGATGAAACTACCACCAATACAAACATCACATTGCTTTCCATTTGATACATTCATCAAGTAGTTTTACTTTGAGAATCTTTTTCTATCATAACATTCATTTTTTAACATACAGAGGCTTAGAGACCAAGAGACCAGGAGACCGCTTAATGATTTAATGTGATCAGTGTCTTAAAAATGGGCAAAAAAAATCAACAAATTGGCTGTCTATAGGGTATTGTGTTCCAGAAACTTATCATAATCATACCTCCAACTTAAATTTTTCTCCTCAAATGTGTATAAATCTTTTAGTGACAGTTCATAGCTATATATATGTGCAGAATCCTACGAAAACTTTTTTTTTACAGAGGATATCGGACAAAATCCGGTTGAAATCAGTTGAAAAACAAGGGCTGTTTGTAAAACATGCATGCCCCCCATATGGGCTGACAGTTGTAGTGGCAGCCATTGTGTGAATACGTTATTTTGTCACTGTGACCTTGACCTTTGACATAGTGACCTTAAAAGGGGTCATCCGCCAGCCATGATCAATGTACCTATGAAGTTTCATGATCCAAGGCCTAATAATTCTTGAGTTATCATCAGGAAACCATTTTACTGTTTTGAGTCACTGTGACCTTGACCTTTGACCTAGTGACCTGAAAATCAATAGGGGTCATCTGCCAGTCATGATCAACGTACCTATGAAGTTTCATGATCCTAGGCATAAGCATTCTTGAGTTATCCGGAAACCATTTTACTATTTCGAGTCACTGTGAACTTGACCTTTGACCTAGCGACATGGAAATCAATAGGGGTCATCTGCCAGTCATGATCAATGTTCCTATGAAGTTTCATGATCCTAGACATAAGCATTCTTGAGTTATCATCTGGAAACCATTTAACTGTTTCGAGTCACTGTGACCTTGACCTTTGACCTAGTGACCTGAAAATCGATAGGAGTCATCTACCAGCCATGATTAATGTTCCTATGAAGTTTTATGATCCTAGGCGTAAGCATTCTTGAATTATCATCCAGAAACCATTTTACTATTTCGAGTCAGTGACCTTGACCTTTGACCTAGTGACCTGAAAACTAATAGGGGTCATCTGCCAGTCATGATCAATGTACCTATGAAGTTTCATGATCCTAGGCCTAAGCATTCTTGAGTTATCATCCGGAAACCATTTTACTACTTTGAGTCACTGTGACCTTGACCTTTGACCCAGTGACCTGAAAATCAATAGGGGTCATCTGCCAGTCATGATCAATGTACCTATGAAGTTTCATGACCCTAGGCCTAAGCGTTCTTGAGTTATCATCCGGAAACCATCTGGTGGACGGATGGACCGACCGACCGACATGTGCAAAACAATATACCCCCTCTTCTTCAAAGGGGGGCATAAATACAATATAGTGATTTTTAATTTGGGTCAAGTACGGTAAAGTACGAAAACGACCTAATTAATATTCATGATTCAACACGTTAATTTAAACCCAAACAAACAAACTTGCAGATACATGTACATGCAAATGTAGCGGAGAGAAGGTAAGAACAAATGCAAATACATTTGTTACAGACGGAAACTGAATTGCAACGCTACGTTTTTGCTTAATCTATGTATTTATCTGCCATATGCTAATAATGTTTAGCGAAAGCTAAATAAATATATAATTTGCATAACTCCCGACGTGCAATGATTTTCGCCTATTGCATGTATTTATGATCATTTATATATTATTTTATCAAAAACCAATTTTGACCAGGTTTTCGATTTCAACCTCGATAAAAAATATATATTTTAATGAATTTATATAAAGTTTATTTCTCACTATACGATTTATATGCAAAACAACGAAGGACTTTCACTTAAAAACAAGGGCTGTTTGTAAAACATGCATGCCCCCCATATGGGCTCTCTGTTGTAGTGACAGCCATTGTGTGAATATGTTTTTTGTCACTGTATGTCAATGACCTGTGAAATGTATCCAATTAATAGTGCAAAAACTAATCAGGACCTATACTAATCAATTATATCCATTATATGATTGAGTCTTTGATTTGATTTTTTGACTTATTTGACTATATGTGAAACGTGCAAACAATTTGTAATGTTTTATTTATTAATGGTAATGAAACATGTTATTTATAGCAGTTAACTCCCCTAGTCAATGACCACCATAGATAGCAATGCAATCTGATTAAAAATAGCCAAGGCTAGTGTTGTGTATTGGGCAAATGTATACAAGTGCAACTTGACCACATGACCAGTATCATGTGTTTACCACACACAGAAGTCAGTTGTGTAATAGACCATTAATTCCGCTCCCAACTTTGGCCACTTGCCAAGATACTGACCAGTATCAGATGGGGTTGTGAAACTGTGTAAACAGTGAACACCAGTCCATGTAATATTGGCCTACCACTTGTACTAGTTGATTTGGAGTTAATACAGTAATGCATGTACAAATGAGACACTAAGCTCAAAAGTTAATTATATGTGCCTCTGAAAACTAACCAGAGGAGTGGGTTGAAATTTACAATCTTTACTTGGCATTTGAGGAAATCTGAACTCTCAGGGTTTGGATAGAACATCCCCAAATTAACTTTTCTTTACACTGTTGTTATTTTTGTTCAATACACAAATATTAACCTAACTTTACAAATCCTGTACAGTAAAGGAAACTAAATCTAAGTTGATATTTTAATATGCTTGATCCTATTTATGTATTAACATTGTTTTATACATACAAACTGTGTTGCTGTTTTTCAATTAACAAGCAGATTAAAAATTAATTATATTTTTATGTAAAATTTGAATTGACAAAATTAAATGCAAGTTGCGTAGCAAGAATTACATGTTTGATTTATTGTCAGTGAATCGTGACATTTTCTCAATGTTTCAGACCACCAGTTTGTCAAAGCTATCAACCGCTTGGATGGTCAAGCTAAATAGAATTGACCCAGCAAATCACAACTGTCCTGTTGCCATATAATATTACATATCATATTACATTGGTTTTTTAAATGTTGAATTCTCACGTCATTTCCATAAACATAGTATTTACTGGCACAGAAACAAAGGCTTATACATCATTATGAATGAACATGTGTCAAAAATTCAATTTGTAAGTCTCTTTACTAGACAGTGTGAAAACAGAATAAACTAGTGACCTGAAAATCAATAGGGGTCATCTGCGAGTCACGATCAATGTACCTATGAAGTGTCATGATCCTAGGCAAAAGCGTTCTTGAGTTATCATCCGAAAATCATTTTACTATTTCGGGTCACCGTGACCTTGACCTTTGACCTTAAAATCAATAGGGGTCATCTGCGAGTCATGATCAATCTACCTATGAAGTTTCAAGATCCTAGGCATATCCGTTCTTGAGTTATCATCCGAAAACCATTTTACTATTTTGGGTCACCATGACCTTTGACCTAGTGACCTCAAAATCAATAGGGGTCATCTTCGAGTCTTGATCAATCTACCCATGAAGTTTCATGATCCTAGGCGTATGCATTCTTGAGTTATCATCCGGAAACCATTTTACTATTTCGGGTCACCGTGACCTTGACCTTTGACCAAGTGACCTCAAAATCAATAGGGGTCATCTGCGAGTCATGATCAATCTACCCATGATGTTTCATGATCCTAGGCGTATGCATTCTTGAGTTATCATCCGGAAACCATTTTACTATTTCGGGTAACCGTGACCTTGACCTTTGACCTAGTGACCTCAAAATCAATAGGGGTCATCTGCAAGTCATGATCAATCTACCCATGAAGTTTCATGATCCTAGGATATGCATTCTTGAGTTATCATCCGGAAACCATTTTACTATTTCGGATCACCGTGACCTTGACCTTAGATCTAGTGACCTCAAAATCAATAGGGGTCATCTGCAAGTCATGATCAATCTACCCATGAAGTTTCATGATCCTAGGCGTATGCGTTCTTGAGTCATCATCTGGAAACCAATTTACTATTTCGGGTCACCGTGACCTTGACCTTTGACCTAGTGACCTCAAAATCAATAGGGGTCATCTGCGAGTCATGATCAATCTACCTATGAAGTTTCATGATCCTAGGCGTATGCGTTCTTGAGTTATCATCCGGAAACCACCTGGTGGACGGACCGACCGACCGACCGACATGAGCAAAGCAATATACCCCCTCTTCTTCGAAGGGGGGCATAATAACCCAGGGATGTAAAGTAACTGAAAATCTACAACCCTGCATATCGGTATTGATAAGTGGGGAATTATTTTTTTTGGCCACCTTTCAATAACAAGGGCATGTTTGCTTCGTTGATACGTTAGATTTCCTAGGTAAATATAAGATGGAAATATCAAATAACCAAAACTAACTTGGGCTTTTTTGATTGGCTGGTTCCTTTTCAATGGTTCCGATGTACTTTTCTGGTTTAACGATGACAGATCCAATGGAGCCCTTGGGTATGCTGCGAATTCTACAGGCCACCTGTCGACTGGGCTGGGTGGGGTCCTGGGAATGATAAGAGAATGAATGGGATAGAGGGACATTAGGAATAAAACTTTTTTAAAAAGATACAATTGGCCCTTATTTGTGTCTTCTGCAGAGTTTATAACAAAACAATGCTGTTTAATAAATGTCAATATATAAAGAGTAACCAGACACATTTTTGACTTCCCATACATTTTTTTAACTCATTAAAGGAACCTATTTATTTCTTTTATTTGCTGAAAACATTGTTTTTTATTTATTTGAAATTTATGCATGAGAGGAAAATAAACACAGTTTAAAACAAGAGGGCCTGAAAGGCCCAAAGTCGCTCACCTGAGATAAAAAAAATAATTACCTGTTCTTTGCAGCCCAAGATATCAATGGAACAAATGTTCTTACCAAGTTTCATGAAGAATGAACAACAAATGGCCCCCCAGGCGGCCATGTTTTTTTAACAGACCTGAACCATTTTTTAAACTCTTCCAAGATATGTCCAAATTTCATGAATATTGGACAAAAAATGTGTCTTCTAGACTGTTCACATGTTTTCATTATATACATATAAAGAAAACTGCCCCACCCGCTGGCGCCCATGTTTTCCCACTGATAACGACCATTTTCTAACTCGTCCGAGACATCCACATAACTAATGTTTTGACACAATTTCATGATGATTAGGCAAACAAGAGCACCGCCTTGCGGGTGCAGACCGCTCATCTATTTTCTTTTTAAAGGTGAAGGGACTCTCATTTTCAATCACAAAGGAGGGAGGAGTGGAGTGAAGAGGGGTGTATAGTGTGGGGTTGTGGACATTTATTACATTATCTTCCAAAAAAGCGAAAAAAAAAATAAAAAAATAAAAAAATCGGGGGGGGGGGGGGGGGGGGTATAGTGTGAGGGTGTGGTGATAATTTGTGAGATGATCTTAAAAAAAAAAAAAAAAAAAAAAAAAAAATCAAAAAAAAAATTTGGGGGGGGGGGTGGGGGGGGGGTGGGGTGGGGGTATAGTGTGAGGGTGTGGTGGTCATTTGTGAGATGATCTTATAAAAAAAAAAAAAAAAAAAAAAAAAAATTAGGGGGGGGGGGGGAGGGGGGGGAGGGGGGGGAGGGCACGGGGGATGGTTTGGGTGAAGTCTATTGTGGTATGTCAGGTAAGAGTAGTTTCATCAAAGTATCAATCAAATCTAATCATAAATAAAGAAGTTATGGCAATTTTAGCAAAATTTAATAATTTGACCTTGAGAGTCAAGGTCATTCAAAGGTCAAAGTAAAATTCAAGTTGCCAGGTACAGTAACCTCATGATAGCATGTAAGTATTTGAAGTTTGAAAGCAATAGCCTTGATACTTCGAGTGGATCGAAACACAAAATTTAACCATATATTAAAAGTTACTAAGTCAAAAAAGGGCCATAATTCCGTAACAATGACAACCAGAGTTATGCAACTTGTCCTTTTACTGTACCCTTATGATAGTTTGTGAGTGTTCCAAGTATGAAAGCAATATCTATGATACTTTAGGGGTAAAGTGACCAAAACATAAATCTTAACCAAATTTTCAATTTTCTAAGTATAAAGGGCCCATAATTCCGTCCAAATGCCAGTCAGAGTTACATAACTTTGCCTGCACCGTCCCCTTATGATAGTTCATAAATCTTGCAAGTATGAAAGCAATAGCTTTGATACTGTAGGAATAAAGTGGACCTAAACACAAAACTTAATCAAATTTTCAATTTTCTAAGTATAAAAAGGGCACATAATTCTGTCAAAATGCCAGTCAGAGTTACATTACTTTGCCTGCACAGTCCCCTTATGATAGTTAGTAAGTGTTGCAAGTATGAAAGCAATAGCTTTGATGCTTAAGGAATAAAATGGACCTAAACACAAAACTTAACCAAAATTGTCAATTTTCTAAGTATAAAAAGGGCACATAATTCTGTCAAAATGCATGCCAGAGTTATCTAACTTTGCCTGCCCAGTCCCTTCATGATAGTAAGTAAGTGTACCAAGTTTGAATGCAATAGCATTGATACTTACTGAGAAAAGTGGAACTAAACGCAAAACTTAACCAAAATTTGCAATTTTTTAAGTATAAAAAGGGCACATAATTCTGTCAAAATGCACGCCAGAGTTATCTAACTTTGCCTGCCTAGTCCCCTCATGATAGTAAGTAAGTGTACCAAGTTTGAATGCAATAGCATTGATACTTTCTGAGAAAAGTGGACCTAAACGCAAAACTTAACCGGACGCCGACGCCAACGCCAACGCCAACGCCAACGCCGACGCCAAGGTGATGACAATAGCTCATAATTTTTTTTCAAAAAATAGATGAGCTAAAAATGTGACTTCTAGAGTGTTCACAAGCTTTTTTACTAAATAAAAATAAGGAAAAAGACCCCTCCCCTTGGCGGCCATGTTTTTTTTAACGATCCAAACCATTTTCAAACTCAACCGTCATATCAAGAAAACACATGTTCTTACCAAATTTCATGAAGATTTGACCAAAAATGTGACTTCTTGAGTGTTCACATGTTTTCACTATATACATTTAGAGAAAACTGCCCCCCCCCGGCGGCCATGTTTTTTCACCGATCTGGAGCATTTTCGAACTCATCTGAGATATCAATGAAACCAATGTTTTGACCAAGTTTCATGATGATTGGGCAATCATTGTGACTTCTAGAGTGTTCACAAGGTTTCTATATAGCCATATAAGGAATACTGCCCCGCCCCCTGGCAACCATGTTTTTCAATGGACGGCATTTTTGAACCAACATATCATTTAGACAAACATTTTGACAAAGGAACATGAAGATTGGGCATCAAATGTGACCTCAACAGTGTTCACAAGGTTTTTCTTTTTTTTGACCTAGTGACCTAGTTTTTGACCCAGTTTCGAACTCAGTTGAGGTATCAATTGGACAAATGTTCTCACCTAGTTTCATGAAGATCGGACAATAAATGTGGCCTCTAGAGTGTTCACAAGGCAAAATGTTGATGCCACACGACAGACAAAAGGCGATCACAAAAGCTCACCATGAGCACGTTGTGCTCAGGTGAGCTAAAAATGAAGCCAAGTGAGATGTCAGATAAATACAAATGGCTCACCTTTATAATTTCATTCTATTCAAGGCAGGAAAATAAATCTGTTAAATAATGATTTTCTTACTGGATTTAAGTAACACAAAGACTAACAGTTATGTATTTCTAAGAGAGGCCTATTACTTAAATACAGGGTGGAATTACATGCACCAAAAGTACTATTTTAATGTCAACATTTCATTTTTACACGAAGATGAACAACTGATGTTGAATAATTTAATTTCCATGTAATACCTTTTAATTTTACCATGCATCAAATGTTATCAACTTCAATGAATGATATTAATAACCAACTTGTTACCTCTATACCAAGATGTGCACTCTTATTGATGTCTGTGTGTGGTATGAACAAATCTTACGAATAAGTAGGGTTTCTCAGCATATACATTAGTTTGTACATGAATGATTTTATTGCCTGTACCATTTTTATTTATTTGCCATCGTATTGGAATCTTATTTTTTTGATGTCCTGGTATTACTTCTTCTAATTTTCAAATCCAGTTTTAATTCATAAACATTTTATCTGTTTTGTTTTCTAGCAAATGTCTAGCACTTCGGAACACTACTTTTGTAACGTATATAAATATTTTTAAGTGTTAAACCTTTACTATCTAAATTGACAATGGTGTAGCAAAATAGGCAGCCTTTTGCATTAAAAATGCATACACAGGCTATGGCTAGTATTCCATCTGTCCGTATCCGCATACGCAAAAAAATAGAACAAGTCGAAATGCACTGCGCTTATTCCATTCATCCCCATCCGCATCCGAATATCCGCTTGCCCAAAAGGCATCCGCAAAAGAACGTTCAGGTGAGCATTCTAATGCGGATGCGGGCAAGATACGGACGGCATTTAGCACGATGGGGAAGCTGTCATCTCAAAAATCAGCTAAAAAACTAAACACATTTGTAAACAAGAGCTGTCAGAGGACAGTCGCTCGACTATTCGAGTGCTTGACAGTATAACGTAAGCCATCATGGGGAAACTGTTCATATTCAATAATTTATTAGACAATCTTTCGAAAATAAAAAAAGGAAAAAAAATAAAAAAAATTTGGGGGGGGGGGGGGGGAGGGGGTACAATGTGGGGTGTGGTCATTTACTAGACGATCTTTCAAAAATAAAAAAAGGCAAAAAAATTGGGGGGGGGGGGTATAATGTGGGGTGTGGTAATTTATTAGATGATGTTTAAAAAAAATAAATTGGGGGGGGGGTAGGGGTGGGGTGAGAGGGGGGTATAATGTGGGGTGTGGTAATTTATTAGATGTTTAAAAAAAAAAATTGGGGGGGGGGGGGGAGGTTGTGGGGTGGGGTATTGTTTGGGTGGAATCCATTGTGGTATTCAGGTAAGTGTTGTTTTGTCAAAGTAATAATAAAACTGAATGAATGAACAAGATGCATTAGTAAACAAGTATACCAGTGTTGATAAAGTCATTGCTTAAGTTTAACAATATAAAATTAAATCAATCTTTAAGATATCATTCTGTATTATTCAATGTACACATGTTAGTTATTTCTGTTATTATGCTTAGAACGGCAATGAGCCTTTGTTTTACATTGTATGCAAACGATTGGGTGGGGTAACGACGTAGCAATACTACCAACTGACAAATATTCTTAAAATTGTGATCCGAATTCAACGGTCACCTGTGGACAGCGGTGACTTTGGTCATTTTCCTTAACTGACCGCTGTTCTCAGGTTTGACTGTATTTGTTTTCCCAAAAAAGAAAGATACGTTTGATGTATGCAGATAAATGGAATATAGCGTCTGTATGATGATTTTGCGGATACGGATGCGGATACGGATAGATGGAATACTAGCCTAACCTTGGATAACACATGCATTATGCCCAGTTTTCACAGAATGAGGCTCACATTTTCTGCTGTCTGATGATGACAATAGACATACCTGTGTCACTGTGAACTCTGTCTGATGATGACAATAGACATACCTGTGTCACTGTGAACTCCACTTCATCCTGCACTTTAGTTTCCGACTTGGCGTCCAGAACTTCACTGAAGTGGTAGAACATGCGTGCATCTCGCTCAGCACACTGAATGAAGCCATACCCCTCCTTTAGGCTTACCACCGTCCCCTGGGGAAGAACCAAGAGGGCCATAATGGCTCTGAATAGCTCAACAGAATTCATGTTGTGATCATACGAGAGTAATCTTTGCTGATGCTGCAAATGGGTGAATAGTGTTTCCCTGACTATTTGGTGAATTGTTGAGCTTTAAATACTTGTTTTGCAAAACGTTAAACAAGTACGACTATTCTTGAGAGTACCGGTAGTAGTGGTCTATCAATCATCACGACACATGATTATATAAAGCAACCATAGTGGTGAAAAAGCAGATTTGCCTGCCAAGCAATCAAAAGGTCAAGGGTTTACTTTCCACTCTGAAAGCATTCTAAATATCTTATTATAAGGCAACAAGTTCTAGTTCTACCCAGGCACCAGAACCATCAGTGCCTTAATAAGCCCAAGGCTTTCCATGCAATCAAACTAAAATAGATAGATAAAACCAAGACTTATCACCAACCGTCTCTCTGCGTTCCGTAGTCTTTTCAAAGGTCTCAGCCAAGAGCACAATCTTAGTGGCACGCTGCAATTTGTCGCGCCGGTCTGTGGCTATACTGAACTCTACAATGTCTCCCGGCAGCAGTGTGTACTCCCCATCCTGGTCCTTGTCACCGAAAACAATGTCCTGGCTCCTGAAGTACAGTGGAGTCGTGTTCTGAGAAAACTGGGCATACTGCATGTGCTTAAAGTGTCGTCCCAGATTAGCCTGTGCAGACTCAGTGAATAGTGCAATTAGGACCCTTGCTCTGGGAATATTGGACTTAATGCACAGGCTAATCTGGCATGCCACTTTACACTTTCATAGCGTTCTTCACTTAGCCTCTTTATATTGAACATTCTGTTAAGGAAATTGCTGTCTCTTATTAGTCTGTACCAACTGCACAGGCTTATCAGGGCGATACTTATCGCACATGCATTAAGTAAGCCCCGTTTTCACATGGCGTGGCTCAAATAGACTTAACTGTCATCACTTTATAAATATTGTATTATGCATTACCAAGTCATATTTTCAAAAGAGCAGAGGAAGTTGCAGATTTTTTTACCTTTTGTCATTTTTGTCAATACACATAATTTGTGTAGAGTTATCACAGTTTTTGTGGATTGACAAACAGTAAACATAGACCAATCATTTTATTGTGAGATAACCAAGTTTTATGATACTGTACATATTATTAGTACATGCAGATTTATGAAAGTATAACATTATGTTCTGTATACAGTAACAATGGCCGAAATCTGGTAAGTTATGATAGGTCATGCAATAAAGCTAAAATTGCAATTTGTAAACATAAAAAGTTTCTTCAGAGTGACTTACGTAATTTTTTAGTTAACCTAGGATCCACTTGTGTGTACAGATAGACAGACAGACAATCACTCCTTTCATATATTATACACATTCAAACATAAGTGAAAATTATAAGAAAAAACAGCTATCACCTTTATATTAATCAGCCATTAAAAAAAGCAACTTATTTCAGGCCTTACCCTTTTGGAGATTCAAACTGTATCTTCCCACCTAAGGGATCACTTGCCCGTTTGTTTGATTTGAGGGTTCGTAACACCTTCCCTTTGAGGCGTTCAATAGAAAAATCTTCAAAGATCACCGTGCCAGATGGCAGAGGTGTGATATTCACAGCTACCTCCTTGCCCTGCAAACAGCAATGCAGATTGCTTATCGCCCCATTGGAGCAAAAAGGTACCATGTGCCTTCTAATTTCAATGTCACATGGTACATGTACCTTTTTGAATCAAGAGGGCGTTATGCCAAAATGGGTTTATACCATATATGGCCAGGGTAACTCAAGACCAGCCTGCGCAATCTTTCAGTCCAGTCATGAGCTACCTGACAATACTGCCTTCTTGTGCATTCTGATCTTGAGTTACGCTGGTTGCATATGGCATACCAACTCATTTTCGCTCGAAGCAGATCTTGTTTTTAGAAACAGAACCCAGGACACTTTTGAAACAAATTGAGCAATAAATATTGTTCTCAAATGTTTTATGAATTATTAATTTTGGTATGTGTGTTTCATACATTTAACAAAGCCAGTTGTTTCCCCCTAATCAAGTCCTGAAATCTGCAATTAAAAGTTTATCTTTCAGAGGTGATGGAGGTACTCAATGTAGAAATAAAGACTTAAAGCTGTAATTACGAATATACATTTTAATCTGATTTGTTTTGGTTCAGGATTTTGTAATTTATATAGTCACTAATTACATTATTATTAATCAAACAAGTTTAATTTTTCCAATATAAAGTAAATTGATGCTAAAATTTCATAAATTCAAGGAATTCATATTCATATTCATATTCCAAAACTATTTTAAACTAGAAATGGCGCGGCAGAGGCCGACGCGTATCCCCACGCGCATGTTTGACCCAGGGTTGGTAATGGGGCCATGCATAGTTGAGATTGACCGTATTGTCATAGAGAAGTTCAGTATCAATTAGAAGTGAATCGGTGTAGACATGAAGAAGTTAAGTAAAAGGCAATTTTGGGTTGGTGTGGCCTATGTGGGCAGGGCGCCCCAGGGTTGGTAATGGGGCTATGCATAGTTGAGATTGACCGTATTGTCATAAGATTAGTTCAGTATCAATTGAAGTGAATCGGTGTAGAAATGAAGAAATTATAGTAAAAGGCAATTTTGAGTGGGTGTGGTCTATGTGGGCGGAGCGCCCCAGGGTTGGTAATGGGGCCATGCATAGTTGAGATTGACCGTATTGTCATAAGAGAGGTTCAGTATCAATTTGAAGTAAATTGGTGCAGAAATGAAGAAAGTAAAATGTATAATAACATAAAACAAGAGCACCGCCTTGCGGGTGCAGACCGCTCATCTATTTTCTTTTTAATGGTGAAGGGACTCTCATTTTCAATCACAAAGGAAGGAGGGGTGGAGTGAAGAGGGGTGTATAGTGTGGGGGTGTGGACATTTTTAACATTATTTTCCAAAAATGCGAAAAAAAAAATGCAAAAAAACAAACAAAAAATTGGGGGGGGGGGGGGGGGGGTGGGTGGGTTCTTGGGTACGATGGTTGGACGGTAATTCAAACATAAAATAATAAAAATAAATATTTGTGTTTTTTAACCGTTTAATAAAAAAAATTGCGGGGGGTGGGGTGGGGTGGGTATAGTGTGAGGGTGTGGTGGTCATTTGTGAGATGATCTTAAAAAAAAAAAAAAAAAAATAGGGGGGGGGGGGGGTGGGGGGGATTCTTGGGTGCAATGGTTGGATGGTATTCAAAAATAATAAAAATAAATATAATTTTTTTTAACCGTTTAAAAAAAAAAATTGGGGGGGGGGGTGGTGGGGGGGGGGGGGGGTAAAGTGTTAGGGTGTGGTGGTCATTTGTGAGATGAAAATAAGGGGGGGGGGGATTCGGGGGGGGGGGGGGCACGGGGGATGGTTTGGGTGGAGTCTATTGTGGTATGTCAGGTAAGAGTTGTTTTGTCAAAGTATCAATCAAATCTAATCGTATATAAAGAAGTTATGGCAATTTTAGCAAAATTTAATAATTTGACCTTGAGAGTCAAGGTCATTCAAAGGTCAAGGTAACATTCAACTTGCCAGGTACAGTAACCTCATGATAGCATGAAAGTATTTGAAGTTTGAAAGCAATATCTATGATACTTTAGGGGTAAAGTGGACCAAAACACAAAACTAAACCAAATTTTCAATTTTCTTAGGAAAAAAATGGCACATAATTCCGTCCAAATGCCAGTCCGAGTTACATAACTTTGCCTGCACAGTCCCCTTATGATAATTAATAAGTGTTGCAAGTATAAAAGCAATAGCTTTGATACTGTAGGAATAAAGTGGACCTAAACACAAAACTTAAACAAATTTTCAATTTTCTAAGTATAAAAAGGGCACATAATTCTGTCAAAATGCCAGTCAGAGTTACATTACTTTGCCTGCACAGTCCCCTTATGATAGTTAGTAAGTGTTGCAAGTATGAAAGCAATAGCTTTGATACTTAAGGAATAAAATGGACCTAAACACAAAACTTAACAAAATTTTCAATTTTCTAAGTATAAAAAGGGCACATAATTCTGTCAAAATGCACGCCAGAGTTATCTAACTTTGCCTTCCCAGTCCCCTCATGATAGTAAGTAAGTGTACCAAGTTTGAATGCAATAGCATTGATACTTTCTGAGAAAGTGGACCTAAACGCAAAACTTAACCAAAATTTTCAATTTTCTAAGTATAAAAAGGGCACATAATTCTGTCAAAATGCACGCCAGAGTTATCTAACTTTGCCTGCACAGTCCTCTCATGATAGTAAGTAAGTGTACCAAGTTTGAATGCAATAGCATTGATACTTTCTGAGAAAAATGGACCTAAACGCAAAACTGAACCGGACGCAGACGCCAAGGTGATGACAATAGCTCATAATTTTTTTTTCAAAAAATAGATGAGCTAAAAATGAGTGAAAATCTCTGACCCGGCCCCGCCCCAACCCCCATAACTTTTGGTCAGATCAAAATTCCAAATAGTGCAGGGTCGCACATATGCTCATAGCTATCATGTGAGTAAGTTTCAAGCTTCTAGTGCTTATAGTGTAGGAGGAGATAGTGGCCAGGATGGACAGACAGACAGACAGACGAACGGCGGAGATAACCACAATATCCCCACGCTTTTCAGAAAGCGTGGGGATAATTATTTGAAATAGTAGGGTTTAATGAGCATGATTGGCAAATAACATGATGATAAACACATCGCCATAAAAACAACATATTTTTTAATTACATTAACTGTAGCAGGATTCAATTATAAAATAAACCAGAACACTTACATTTCTAGTCTGAATCTCAAACTCAATGTCATCTCCCAGTAACAATTCATTAATGTTCCCCATGTACTCGCTGTAGTGGAAGAAGATCTCCTTGACGACATCCGCACGCTCAATAAAGCCGAATGAGTCTTTCATTGAGCACACTACGCCCTGATATTTGGTCAATTTTGGCTCGACTTGCTCGAGTTTTCGAGCATGTAGGTTTCCATTCCTGATAGAGGGATGTAAGGGACTCAAGTTTATATTATTTTTTGGTAAAAGGTTGAACTCTTTCAGTGCTGGAACCAAATTTTAAAGGCCTTTGCAAACAGTTTGAATCCAGATGAGACGACACAGAATGTGGCGCCTCATCATGATCCAAACTGTTTGCTATTCTGATAGTATTCTTTAAAAAAAAATCGAAGAAAATGCTGACTTTTAGAAATTCAGCAGACAACATTTTAAGCAGACGACAAATTTCCCAGCATGCAAAGGGTTTAACAAAATGCCAAAAGCTATGATTGAAACAATAAACATGTATCAGTACCCTCCGCTCATGATATTGTTCTTACTTTATCACCGTTAATTTTATTAATGAAAATAAAAACTGCCAGAAAAATTCCTCATGCACTTCGTGTCTACTGCACTGTATCAGACGAACTGAATACAGAAAATATTTCTGCAAAAAATAGTTTTTATTCTAAATGAATTTATACCTTACAAAATCATGTTCAAGGTGCAATGTTTACGGTATTAGGAAATATTTCACTTAATAATTGTGGATTAACAAATTTTCAACTAACAATAAAAAGTGTCACAGAATTTGTAAATTTAAATAAACATCCTGGGTGGAGACAAATTCCATGGATATTGACTTGAAAATACCATTGAAATGTTTCTAAATTTTATAAACATTTTATGCAAAACACAAAATGGTGTGCTTTAGTTTATTAAACATGAGACCCTCAGAGAGATATTGGTAACTGATGTTTTTTTTTTCAAATTTGTAAATGCCATAACATAGCGTTACATCTAGGCAGGGCTATAGATAACAAGCGTACTTGCAATATTACATGTAATATTAAAATTACCAAAAACGTAATTAAATTCAAAATAAAGCGTACCAAAACGCAAATACAAATTAAATAACATAATTCCAGTAAAAAACCTTGCATCACGAAACGCAATTCTTATGAACACCGGGCGTATTTTTTTAGACTGGTTATTTTCGGTACAAAAATGTATCGGATAGTTTATATGCTGTCCTATGAAGAAAAGAAGGCAGTCTTTCCAGCGGTTATCAATCTTTGGGGGTATTATTGTTATTATTCGAAGACCTGTCCGATTTCTACTTTCATTTTCAAGGTATTCAACTCAAAATGACCCAAAAACGGGATGCATCGATTTGAGCAGCAATAACTTCATCAATTGTACAGTGATTTTCCCAAAGTCGGTCTTATTCAACGCAAAAATGAACAAGAAATGGCGCGGCAGAGGCCGACGCGTATCCCCACGCCGAATGTTTGACCTAGGTGTGCCCCAGGGTTGGTAATGGGGCCATGCATAGCTGAGATTGACCGTATTGTCATAAGAGAAGTTCATCATCAATTAGAAGTGAATTGGTGTAGAAATGAAGAAGTTATAGTAAAAGGCAATTTTGGGTGGGTGTGACATATGTGGGCAGGGCGCCCCAGGGTTGGTAATTGTGCCATGCATAGTTGAGATTGACCGTATTGTCATAAGAGAAGTTCAGTATCAATTTGAAGTGAATCGGTGTAGAAATGAAGAAATTATAGTAAAAGGCAATTTTGGGCAGGTGTGGTCTATGTGGGCGGGGCCCCAGGGTTGGTAATGGGGCCATGCATAGTTGAGATTGACCGTATTGTCATAAGAGAGGTTCAGTATCAATTTGAAGTGAATCGGTGTAGAAATGAAGAAGTTATAGTAAAAGGCAATTTTGGGTGGGTGTGACATATGTGGGCAGGGCGCCCCAGGGTTGGTAATTGTGCCATGCATAGTTGAGATTGACCGTATTGTCATAAGAGAAGTTCAGTATCAATTTGAAGTGAATCTGTGTAGAAATGAAGAAATTATAGTAAAAGGCAATTTTGGGCGGGTGTGGTCTATGAAGGCGGGGCCCCAGGGTTGGTAATGGGGCCATGCATAGTTCAGATTGACCGTATTGTCATAAGAGAGGTTCAGTATCAATTTGAAGTGCATCGGTGTAGAAATGAAGAAATTATAGTAAAAGGCAATTTTGGGTGGGTGTGGTCTATGTGGGCGGGGCGCCCCAGGGTTGGTAATGGGGCCATGCATAGTTGAGATTGACTGTATTGTCATAAGAGAAGTTCAATATCAATTTGAAGTGAATCGGTGTAGAAATGAAGAAATTATAGTAAAGGCAATTTTGGGTGGGTGTGGTCTATGTGGGCGGGGCCCCAGGGTTGGTTATGGGGCCATGCATAGTTGAGATTGACCCTAATGTCATAAGAGAAGTTCAGTATCAATTTGAAGTGAATCCGTGTAGAAATGAAAAAATTATAGTAAATGGAATTTTTTGGTGGGTGTGGCCTATGTGGGCGGGCGCCCCAGGGTTGGGATTGGGGCCATGCATAGTTGAGATTGACCCTAATGTCATAACAAAAGTTCAGTATCAATTTGAAGTGAATCCGTGTAGAAATGAAAAAATTATAGTAAATGGAAATTTTTGGTGGGTGTGGCCTATGTGGGCGGGGCGCCCCAGGGTTGGGAATGGGGCCATGCATGGTTGAGATTGACCGTATTGTCATAAGAGAGGTCCAGTATCAATTTGAAGTGAATCGGTGTAGAAATAAAGAAGTAAATGTAAAATAACCTAAAACAAGAGCGCCGCATGACGGAGCAATATACGCCCGATTCGTGTGCCATTGGAGATGATACACTGATGATTGATGTATTTGTTTTGGAAATAAGCAAAAAAAAACAACAACAACTTATATAACTGATATATTCATATATATGCATTGATATCAATAAGTGTACACTTAGTCTCATTTGTTCTCTAAAACACAATATTTAAATCATAATTGTTTAGACCCCCATACCACTTTGACGCAGGATAAAAAGTTGTTTAAAAGTTTCGGATGAATACAATTTGAATTAGAGTCCGGACAAAGTGGCGCCGTTGAAAATGCACTAATTGACCCTATGACCTAGTTCTTGACCCGACATGACCCATATTCGAACTTGACCTAGATATCAACTAGATGCAACTACTGACCAAGTTTGGTAAAGATCGGATGAATACAATTTGAATAAGAGTCCGGACAAAGTGGCGCTGTTGAAAATGGACTAATTGACCCTATGACCTAGTTTTTGACCCGGCATGACCCATATTCGAACTTGGCCTAGATATCAACTAGATGCAACTGCTGACCAAGTTTGGTGAAGATCGGATGAATACAATTTGAATTAGAGTCCGGACAAAGTGATGCCTTCCGCCCGCCGCCCGCCCGCCTGCCCGCCAAGGGGTTTCACATAATACGTCCCGTATTTTATACGGGCGTATAAAAATGAGTGATAATTTCTGACGCGGCCCCACCCCAACCGCTATAACTTTTTACCCAGGGGTCAGATCAAAATTCCAAATAGTGCAGGGTCGCACATATGCTCATAGCTACCATGTGTGTAAGTTTCACGGACAGACAGACGGACGGACGGCGGAGATAACCACAATATCCCCACCTTTTTTTCAAAAAGCGTGGGGATAATGAACTTTGATCAGAATTCAGTTATTGTTTGTGGTTATGAACAGGTACCTTTTTGAATTCCATTTGTATAAATAATATAGTAACCTTAGTAGATTATTATTATATTATATATGTCATTCCCTAAATGACCCAATTGAGTTAAAAAAACGGGGGTGAAAAACCCAATTAAGCTCAATAGTAGGGGGTGACAATTTTTGCTAAAACTCTATTGAATTAACAAAAACCCAATTGTTGTCAAAAACAGGGGGTGAATTACCCAATATACCCCAAAATTTATCTATAGCCCTGATGAAGGTTATAGTTTTTGAAAAGGCATATTGGTAATTCAATTGACAACAAGGGCTGTTTGTAAAACATGCATGCCCCCCATTGTGTGAATCCGTATTCTATCACTGTGACCTTGACCTAGTGACCTGAAAATCAATAGGGGTCACCTGCGAGTCATGATCAATGTACCCATGAAGTTTCATGATCCTAGGCGTAAGCGTTCTTGAGTTATCATCCGGAAACCATTGTACTGGTTCGAGTCACCGTGACCTTGACCTTTGACCTAGTGACCTGAAAATCAATAGGTCTCATCTGCGAGTCATATTCAATGTACCTATGAAGTTTCATGATCCTAAGCGTAAGCGTTCTTGAGTTACAAATGTATCATCAAGAAACCATCTGGTGGAAGGACCGACAGATGGACCGACCCACCGACATGAGCAAAATAATATACCTCGTCTTCTTCGAAGGGGCGCATAATTACTGCAATCCTCTTTAGTATTACTACATCTCATACATTGTAACAGAGGACTTTTTCAAATCACACAAAAGTTTAATCTCATACAAAAACATTTCATTTGGTAAAAGAAATTCTGTAGTAATATTTACCAAACAAACTAGAGCTTTGTCACAGACGTGACGAATACCCCAAAATGCCACATTGACAAAGAATATTTGGCATGTTGTCTTCACAAAAAACAGCAGACAACAATTCTCAATGTTTAAAACGCACTAAGTGACCCCGTGACCGAGCTTTTGACCTGGCATGGCCCATGTTCGAATGTGACCTATAAATTATCTAGATACAAATTCTGACCAAGTTTGGTAAAGATCGGATGAAAACTACTTGAATCAGAGAGCAGACACCATGCTCAATGTTTATAACGCACTAAGTGACCCTGTGACCTAGATTTTTTATATGCCATGATCCATGTTCGAACTTTGCCTAGACATCATCTAGATACAGCTTCTGACCAAGTTTGGTGAAGATCGGATGAAAACTACTTGAATTAGAGAGTGGACACCATGCTCAATGTTTTAAACGCACTAAGTGACCCCTTGACCTAGTTTTTGACCGAGCATGACTTATATTCGAACTTGACCTAGACATCATCTATATACAACATCTGACCAAGTTTGGTGAAGATCGGATGAAAACAACTTGAATTAGAGAGCGGACACTTAATACTGACCGACAGACAGACAGACAGACAAGCTCACTCCTATATACCCCCCTAAACTTCGTTTGTGGGGGTATAATAATTCTATCACATCAAAGTACATACATGTTTACCAGTCATGAAAACTAACTTAAGGATCAACTTAAATGTGACATGACATCATCAAGATTTAAGTCTAGTTTAAACCTATTACTTTTAGCTCGATTGCATAAAAATCCTAAGGCTTATTTGAAACGTTCTCGAGTCCATTTCCTGAGACTAGAACCAGTACTTGGTGTCTCTGGGGGGAGATCTAAAGAACGCTTTCACAGTGGGGATTAAACCCGTGACCTCCTGGTCATTAGGCGGACATCTTATCAATAACGCCACGGCAACCTTTATAAATAGCCCTTACATAGAAAGAATATACATATTTCAAAGCCCACAAAAACCAATAAAACTCAATTGTATTCGCTTCATTACCTTTTATCTGTTGCAATGAAGAAAGTCACTTGGTCTCCTGGTTTAATCTGGGTGTTGCCAGTGTTATCCACTATGTCATCGAGACCGTATGGCAGGAAAAACCACTCGCCATTGTGTTCATAGGTCACCCTCCCTTGACCGTCACAGGAGCCCATTGTTGTTCCCTGGCAGGCAAGCAAGTTTTATGACAGACTAAGGCTTAGTGTCACAAACATAATATTTAAGTCTATATTCTGACTAAACTTAAAGTTTTTTTTCTATTTTTTTTAGATTAGTTTGACAATTAGCTCAAGTTGCTGTAAATAGAAGTTATTTGAGTCTGACTCAATCCCAAGTTTGAAGAAGAATTTGTGCAATTGTTATAGCTGAGATTTGAGTTCGTGAGCTGACAGACATTATTAACCCTTACCCCCATAGAAGCAAAGCTAAAATGTCTTTTGCAACCATCATAAAACCAGAATGATACGCCTGCGAGTAACTCGCATTCTGTTCAGGTTTTATGCTGCTGCTCATCAGTAAATAAGGATTAGAAATGAAGCCTTTGAAACTTGAATCTAGTAAGAAAGGTATTTAATTAAATGTAACTTTCTAAGGGACTACCAATGCGTCAAAATACGTATCTAAGTGATAAAGGGTTAATACTCAGCTGAGTGGAATCTCAAATCTCATCTTTTGAGTTTAGCAGACAATTGAGAATGTTGGAAAAACTGAATCCATTTATATAAGGCTCTGTGGAAGTGATCCTAAGTTTAAAATATGTGGTCAAAAAGGTGCAAGAACGACACAATATAAGTACCAGTATAGCTTTCACTAAATGGGGAATTACTTTTCTAGGGATAAGATTCATCTTGAGGAATAGAATAAAAGTCATGTGAAAATACATATTTGATTATTTGGATCTAGTATCTAAATGCTTTTTGTACTGTTACAGTTAATACACATCATGCCTTCATTACTCTTGCTGGACTTTGAATAATAAATACAGTTGGTAAAAATACATTTCAATCATATAATATACATGTTCCTGGTTTTTATTCCACAACAAACTACATAAGGTAATCATAATTTATACAATTTTAGGATAAAATTGACACTGGCCATTAATACCAATCTAAATTATGAGTTTTGCCAACAAGCATGAATTCTTCCCTATGTGTTATAAAAGCAATAATATAATATTTTTTTAATAATATTTATATATAAATATTAACAACATTAATATTTTTCTGCAAACAGCACAGGCACGATGGTGACATTTACACATGAAGAGCTTATGCTTCTTTCTACACTGATATTATTATGTAACACATTGTGACCTACATTTTTTGGCTTGGCAGGTTTGGCTTCCTGTACAACACTGCCAATAAACCTCTCCTCGCTGTAAATCTCACAAGACACGAGATTGGGATCAGTCATAACCATGTTACAGGCCACAGGGCGTCCGTTGCGCCGATCGTACGACATCTGGAACTCTACCGCATCCCCGATCTTCAAACTCTCCGCATCACCTTGAAACTCGCTGTAGTGAAAGAACAGGCGAGCCTCCCGGTCGCAGCACTGCACGAACCCGTACGAGTGCAGGAGCTTCTCGATGAGACCGGTCTCTCTCAGGGACTGGTTGCTGTTCATGATGCCCGGGGATAGAGGTACACCATTGAGGACTGTGGGACTGCTTGGTGTTCGTCCGTATGAGACAATGGCTGGGTCTTGTACTGCTGGCGGCTGGAAGTTCTGCAAATGTAAGGGCACATTTGTGCTTGACATGTTAAGTTTGGATGTGTAGAGATTTTTGCGTTATAAATGTGAAATTGAAAGCATTTGTGAATTTTGGATTTCAATTTTTATGCAAAAAGGATATGTGTTGGCTTCGTACAAAGGACTCAATATCTGCTTTGCATATGCTTGAAAAAAAAGATTCCTTGTGAAATACATCAGATGGAATTCTGACTACATGGCTAGAAACAACAAACATTGTTAACTCATAAAATACCAGATGTATCATTTGTAATTTTATACATGTAGTATTATAGTAATAATCATATAATACCACAATTATTGTTCTCAAAAGTATTTCAGCTGCTGTAGAATGGTTTTGGGAGAAATCTGTTCACTATTTAGATATCTGTTAAAACAAGAGCACTGCATAACGGGTGCCACGCTTGGCTACGGGTGCAGTTTTGAATTAATGAAAGCTTGTCAGATTTTTTAAAAAGAGGTCACAGTGACCTTGACCTTTGACCTAGTGACCCAAAAATGGGTGTGGTGTGTAGAACTCATCAAGTTGCAGCTACATATGAAGTTTCAATGCTGAAGGTGGAAGCACTTTTATTTTAGAAGCAATGTTCAAAACCTTAACAAAATGTTAAGGTTTTAGCAATTTTTTTGGGAGGTCACAGTGACCTTGACCTTTGACCTAGTGACCCAAAAATGGGTGTGGTGTGTAGAACTCATCAAGGTGCAGCTACATATGAAGTTTCAATGTTGTAGGTTGAAGCACTTTGATTTTAGAGCCAATGTTCGAAACCTTAACAAAATGTTAAGGTTTTGCGGACAACACGACGGCGGACACGCTGGCTATGACAAAACCTTGGGTTTTCTCCGAAAACAGCCGAGCTAAAAATCATAGTTTTAAAGATCCTAAAATAAATGATTGAAATAACATCCAACTAAAATCAAGTGGATTATTTTGAAGTTATTAATCAAGTTCCAAGTAGTATTTGATACATCATTACCAATATGTTCATTTCAAGGGATTTGTAGTTTCAGTGACATGGATACAATACCATGTCTAGAAAAATAAAAGAACTTCTTTTTCTTAAAAAATATTTCATGCAAAAATTATGATTCATTATTTATAATTTTTGCCATATTTGTAAAACAGAAGTTTGATGTTAATGTAGACATTAGAACTGATTGTTTATTGTGTTATTGACTGTCAATCTGTTATTCTATGATGAATACATATTTTGAAGTAGATTATAAAATGTTTGAACTGCTAACCAGTCTGTTGCACTAATTATACCTGTAATCGAATATTATTTTGAACATTTAGTTGCTTTGTTTTTAAGTTTTATGCAATAAGCAGTTGTTAAAGCCTGGTTATTTTAGCAAATTTGAATTCCTGTGGAAAAATACCATATGTGTACCAAGTTTCATGACATCAGCCCATAAAAGTTGGAAAATATTCAAAAAGTTTGATAAAAAAAAATTTCGGGTCCGCGAGTTAGGTCAATTGAAGCCTTATTATACATAGCAAAAAATTCCCCCAAAATGCCAAATTTACCTATCTTTAAAATGGCATAACTTTTTTCTATTTAAGATATTTAAACAATTCAAACTGTTCTGACTTAGTTAACATTAGAACAATATTTCTATTTACAAACTTTTTAAAAATAAAGTGTTTGAAAAATTGACTGGGGTTGCTTCTAGAAATCAACGCAAAACTTCCTATAAAAATTTGAATTCTGACGAATTAATTTACATATGAAAACCTTTGCAAAATTGTCTTATTTACTCTGTACTTACTTTCCACTGAGGGTTGCTAACTTTCCGACTCACTGCTGACATTTTGTTACTTGCCACAACTTGTACGGTGTGTAAGTAGCCAGCAGCTTTGTCCTCAGATGCTGAGATTGTGCTCTGTGTTGATGTGGGCGTACTACTTTGTTGTTGGGAAGCTTGAGTTTGATTTCGAAACAGTTGTTATTCAATTTCTATAAGGCTTGAATCTTATTTCAAACCTTTTGCTGAAAAAATAATTAAAACACACAATTACATATATATAATAACTAAACAAAGTGCACTTTTCTTAGTTTAAAATAATGACGAAGTGAATTTAAATTAAGATTGAGTGCATTATGTAAAACTTTGTTTCTGAACATGGGGTACAAGTTGATTCCCATAATTTATAAAAACGCATTTGTCTGCAAAGTTTATTCCACATGCTTCTTTGTCGGGACAAATTGTCTTAGGTCATGGTAGTAGGAAAAACATCCTAAAAGCAACATCATAGGGACATGTATGACCTATGAAGTTTGGGGGCTGATAAAACAAACATTCCAAAAACACCAAAATAGGGACATGTTTGACCTATGAAGTTTGGGGGCTGATGTACAAACATCCCAAAAGCACCAAAATAGGGACATGTACCTGTATGACCTATGAAGTTTGGGGGCTGATACACAAACATCCCAAAAGCACCAAAATAGGGACATGAATGACCTGTGAAGTTTGGGGGCTGATGCACAAACATCCCAAAGGCACCAAAATACGGACATGTATGACCTATGAAGTTAAGGGGCTGATACACAAACATCCCAAAAGCACCAAAATACGGACATGTATGACCTATGAAGTTTGGGGGCTGATATACAAACATCCCAAAAGCACCAAAATACGGACATGAACATGACTATTGTATGAACTATGAAGTTTGGAGGCTGATACACAAACATCTCAAAAGCACCAACAGGGCTCTCGGAAACGCTTAATTATGCGTATTTGTACGCATAAATTTGACAAACGGGTTTTTCTGCTTATTTTGGGAAAAGGAGTCTGACCAAATTGGACATTTTTTATCGACAAAATTGGCCATTTTGGGAATTTTTGCTTCGATGAAACGGCTCATTTGGGGAAAACATTGTGAAATTATCATGCTTAAATAATTCAGTGGTTTAACAAATATATTTGTTTTTATTTCTTATTTTGTCTTCTTTATATAAACAGATGCAATATTGGGCATGTTTAATGTTTATTCAAGTACTGCAGTTTTGTTTTTCAGTTACAGTTACACTCTGAGATAAGAACTGTACAGTCAAAACCTTATAGCAGAATTTTTTGACCAAAACAAACACTGGTTAGTCATACAAGTCATAAGACACTTCGTTCTTAAGAAAAACAAAACTTTTTTTTTGTTTTGTTCTTTTGGAAATTGGGAATTTTTTTATAATTTCAGTTTGGGATCGGGTCCGTTTGCTTTGGGAGTGCCTCCGTTTTCCGAGGCGCACACAGTACTGAAAACCCCCTGAAAAAGGATGCATGTTCCAAACCAATCGAGAGTCCCTGGTACGCACGTTTTCTTTGCAATAAAAATGTTTAAAAATATAGAAAATTGTGTCATATCAAGCAGCTGAAATATACCGAAATTGTCCGCCATTCAAATCCAGACTGGTTTTCAATTTGGTTTCATCGTCAGCGTAAGCATTTAAACAAAAAGCGAAACCCGGTCTGCACCATAGTAATCGACCACGCGTGACCTTTTTTGTTATGGAAGCGCGCATGCTAGCTGGGCCAATCAATATCAAGCTCGCTTACACCTGAGATAACTTTGTTGAATGAATTGTTAGAATGGGCGGAGCTAATGGTTCACAATCCGAGTTAGACGCAATATACACTGAAAGCATGCGCTGTAACTAAACAAAACATGCAGATACATTTTCCACCAGAGTAATAATAAGGTAATATAATTATGAATGAAATCTGATCGACAGAATAGCCGAAAGTTATTTTTATGGGCGGAACTTCACATAAAATAGTACACAAGAAAAATAATATACATTTTATAAATCTAAAGTAAAAACCGTGTTAGAATCGATATAATTTGTGTACTTTATAGTTTGTTGTTGAATAACCCACAACCGGAAAATAAGATGTGTGGTTTCAAATCACCCGTGCTTCGCACTCGGGATTTAATCCATACCGTTACGCATCTAAACTATCGGCCGTGGGTTATTTGACAACAGGATATAACGTACACAAATTATTTCTTAATTATTTGGTTTTGTTGTTGTCAGTAGCCAACCTACGCACAGACATTTGTTTGGTTCAGTGCATGTTTGTAAGCAATTATCGAGTCAACAACGATTTAAAACATCCGTATAGACTTACACAGATTAGTAATAAATGTATAGACAACGATAAAAAAAAGTCTGATAAAACAGCACATGAAACAACAATGAAATAGCAAATGATAAAACCAGTTGAGAAAACTCATAATTGTTCCGTTAAAAAAATGCTTAAGGGAATTTTACTTGTACATTTATTATACCAACTTCATGAATGGCAAAATCAATGGTATATATTTTAACGTAATTTGTCATGGTTTGGGATATAAATTTTCTGATACTTTTTCCCCATTTATATTCAGACCAATTGATGTTGCGGGAAAATATAATCCCTCATGGGGTTAATAGCATTTGATAAAAACGTGTAATGTTAATTGTATCATGACCACTGATCAAAACTACCCAGCAAACACCTGACATTGAATAGACGTCGAATATTGGTTGAATTTCGGTCGCGACGTCAGCAACCAAAATACAACGTTGATTCGACGTTAGAATGGCTACGTTTAAACAACGTCGGGAAAAGACGTCTATAGGACATTGTTTTTTGGTCATAAAATAACTATGTTGAAGAAATGTCTACCCAACAAGCACGTATATAACGTTCCGCTTTAGTTCTATTTAGGATATGATCACACTGAACGTTCCCAGAACGTTTTCAGAACGATGTAACAAAAATCAAAATATCAGTATTCGTAACTTGTGTTGTGAACGTTATCGGGAAACAAAATTTTCACATTACATTCCTAATGTTCGCAAAACGTTATACAAAAACGTTTAACAAGAGCACCACATAATGGGTCCCACACTCGGCTGCGAAAGCTTGTCAGAATTTTTTTTTTTAGAGGTCACAGTGACCTTGTCCTTTGACCCAACAAGAGATGTGTTTGTCAGAAACACAATTCCCCCTACTGCGCAGCATTGAAATAAAATTTCTATTTATCACTTGGCAGGTATAGAAATCATCTTCCTTTAAAGGTTATTACTTCCCTTGAATTTTGTCCAATCCAACCAGGGGGGGGGGGGGTCTCACAGTCAATAATGACCATGTCAGACATCACTGACACTCAAGGCCTGTGGTTTAAAAGAGATCATAACCAGAGTTGATCATGTATCTATGGACATTAGTCCACAGGTATGTAATGAACATCAAAGAAATTATAATTATATCATTTGAAAAAAAAACTTTGAAAAAATCAATCATTTTGGGTTATATATAATCAAAATAATAAATCTGTACAGTAACTGTGAAAAAAACTTCAATTCTTGGTAAGGAAATATATAATATGAGATTTATCAGGGATTTCAATACATTTTAAAAAACCAGGAGTCAATGACCCCTGGACTGAAATTTTGAGGAGTCAAATTGAAAAATGCTGGGGTCAATTTTGAAGCCTGTTAATTGTGTTTTTGTCTGTATTATTCAATTTTTTTGATTAAAATATGCTCTAAGAGTAACATAATATCTTAAAAAGTTATTTTGCTTTATTAAATAACAATACCATGACAAGAGGGCCATGGGCCCTAAGGCGCTCACCTGAGACCCAAAGGAACTAAACTATTCTGGGAAGGTGGAGTTCAAAATAACAAGGGCTGTTTGTAAAACATGCATGCCCCCCTATATGGGCTATAAGTTGTAGTAGCAGCCATTGTGTGAATACGTTTTTTGTCACTGTGCATGGTGGTGGTGGTGGTGTTGGTGGTGGCAGAAGAAATAGTAGTAGTAGTAGTAGTAGTAGTAGTAGTAGTAGTAGTAGTAGTAGTAGTAGTAGTAGTAGTAGTAGTAATAGAGTAGTAGTAGAAGTAGGTGGTGGTGGTGGTAGCAGAAGAAATAGTAGTAGTAGTAGTAGTAGTAGTAGTAGTAGTAGTAGTAGTAGTAGAAGTAGTAGTAGTAGTAGTAGTAGTAGTAGTAGTAGTAGTAGTAGTAGTAGTAGTAGAGCAGTAGTAGTAGTAGTAGTAGCAGTAGAAGTAGTAGTAGTAGTAGTAGTAGTAGTAGTAGTAGTAGCAGCAGCTGCAGCAGCAGCAGCAGTAGTAGCAGTAGTAGTAGTAGTAGTAGTAGTAGTAGTAGTAGTAGTAGTAGTAGTAGTATGCATTACAAAAATGCAGTTAGCCTTACATTTGGTAAAATTTAAATATATTACAAGGGAGGCAAATCTGTAACAATAAATTTAAACTTATTGCATTTGTTTCCCCTGTAGTGTATTACCTCCCCTGTCCTGCTTATATTTATATTAATTAACAAAATTAAACATTAACACAATATTTAACATACAAAATATACAAAAAATCTCATATTCTGATAATATTTTTACTGATTCACTGTATTTTACTAAAAGGATGATGTTTCATTGGACTGATAATTATAGATTTAGGATTACAGACCAGTTGCTTCAGTAATATTGTTCAGAGTGTGCCCTGTTGGCCACGTATGCATTCTTAAATTATCATTCAAATGAAAGTTTTCACAAAATAGGCAAAAACGAATAAACATGCAAAGTTCAACGAGCTCATGCGGCCATGTTTTTTGACGAATCAAATTTCTTTGAACAACTTTTTCAGGGGAGCCTTCAAAGGTCATCCCTGTGAAATTTTTTGAAAATCTGATGAGCGGTTTCTGACAAGAAGATTTTTTAAGGTTTTTACCATATATGGTCATGGCGGCCATCTTGGTCATGTGATCAAATTTTTTTTAACAATTCTTTTGTCCCATGACCTAGGGATGCTCCACATGAAATTTAGTTGAAATTGGCTCAATGGTTTAGTAGAAGAAGATGTTTACAAATTGTTTACGGACGGACGGACGACGGACGCTGAGTGATCACAATAGCTCACCCCGAGCTATCGCTCAGGTGAGCTAATAAAAAACACAACATATTTTAATGAATTGGTACATTAAAATCTACTTCCTTTTAAAACATTTAAGTCTTATAACACATTTATGTAATTTAAGATATGTACCTGTAGCACCTTTTTATCACATATTTATCGTCATTATATTATCATCATCCCTATGATAGCTTTTCTAACAAAACACAATCAAAATGCATGGAACATCTAGTATATCTATTACTGTTTATCCGAATACTACACATGTCCAAAATATGTTAGTATAAAAAATGAACTGTGATTCCAGTTTATATAAGATGGGTGTTACTCGTAATTATCGGTGGATTAACAGGGCCCTCAATCTATCAAATCTGCCTCCGAATTTCGGTGGCAGTCCCCCACCTGAAAAGTATACTTTTTTCCCCTTTTTGGGGGAAAAATTTCCCCTAAAAAAAAAAAAAAAAAAATTTTTTTTTTTTTTTTTTTTAATAGAAAGATGTGTCTCATGCTTATTATATCTCAATTCTATTTCAATGTAATCTTTCAAACATACTTTATTATGAAAAAATGCAATGAATATAGTGCAACCATGTACAAATGTAATAATGAGAGATTAATGAAAAAAATCCCCAAAAAAGGGAAACGCCGCGAAATATCCCCCTCCTAAGGGCTGCGGACCCCTTCCCCCAAAGTAGTGTGAGGGCCCTGATTAACAAACTGACAAAACTCGCTGGACTTACTAGTGGATCTATGTAATTAATAGACCTTTGATCAATTTTGTTTTTTCTTTAATTACTTTTGCCGACTTACTTTAACCGTGCCGTCTGCAAGTCTGCAAAAAACCCTGCAGTTATCAGATGGCCAATCAATTATCACGTAATCGCTGCTGCTAATTACCCAGTTAGTGCGCACACACTATTTAGAAGGTGACATGTGTATTGGAGGAGATGAGATAAGATAAACAAAGCCCGCTGTATTCCCTCGATTATAGACCGAGTTTCAAATACTTAAACATTTATTTCAATTAGGAGCACAGCGGGATTTATTACCATGGAACTCAAGATGTTAACTGACTGACGCACAGGTCAAATTTTCAATGCGTCAAAATGACGCATGGCAGTAAAAAGGGTTGCATCAAAAATGAGTCATTTTCAATTTGCTCGCGTCAAAACGCAGGATTCTGCGTCTATTGAAATCCCTGATCATATGTTTGCTGGGTAGAAATTCAAGTAAGGACTAGTGTAATGTGGGTTTTTAATAATAAAACCAATAAGAAAATTATGTATATTTTGCTGAAAATTTAAAGATGTGTGCAAAATACAACTGGACTCCTACTTTTTCGTTTTGGACTCCTACTTTTTCCTATTGGACTCCTACTTTTTCCAAGGAAGGAGTCCATTGACTCCTGTTTTAAAAATCCTAGCGAGTACCCTGACCAAAATACGGACATGTACATGTATGACCTACGAAGTTTGGGAGCAGATGCAAATTTTCCCAATTTCTGTTGTTGTTTTCTTGTGCAAATTTTTCTCAACTAGGCTGGTATGGGTACTTTTCCCGATTGGGCAAACAAATTGCTGTTATGAGATCCTTCGGTGACTGCATATGGATCTGTTAAGAAAATGAGTATCATGGACGAACCATCTTATGAACCTCTTAATTTTTGACATGTCAATTTGACTCAAATATAATATTGAAAATAGTGAAACATATTTGTAAGTACTCTATTTGATAAATTACTTGTTTCTTCATGGCTGGCAACTGCAATTGCTACATGTATGTAAATCCTCTTTTGATAACAGATTTTTGCAAGTTTCCAGCACATCCATATCGTGTAAAACTAGCAATGCCGCCCAAACAATGAGTACCTGCTTTCGAACCCTTCCGTGTACAGCATTAAAAATAAATTAGTCACATGTTTTGACCATGGTCACGTGACTTATTGCAGCGGCCGAAATGTGTAAATTGTCAAGCAAAGTAAAGAACAAAAAAAAGGCCATGTTTTTATAGTTTCTGAAGGAAAATCCTTTAATACATTGTATGTAAAAAAGCATTAAGAAATACACTGATTTTTACGTGTTTTATGAATAATCTACTTATCCTACCTGTTTTTGACACATTTTCGTCTATTTGCCGCTATGTTCGAGTGGGCGTAAACAAATTACTTATACACAAAAAACGGTGACGCAGTGGGCGCACGCGCATAAAATGTAAACAAATGAAGGGTTCGAAAAGAGGTGAGGTTCGAGAAGAGGTACTTAAACGATAACAAAACATCTGAATAAATGAAGAGTCACGAACTACCCTTACCAATTGTTTCAAGTTATATTGTGAATGTTACAGTAAAAAATATCGTTACATGAAAGTGTTTATTATTTATTCGTTGCGTAACAACGTTTATCCAATAAATTTCTTCGATTTTTTTTTGCAACTGTCATAATCAACATCAACGCAAGCCAGTGTCAAGTGTTGACTGTGTGAATGAGTCAGTGACAATTTGTTCTGTAACAAACGTTATTTTCGGGCAAAAACGTTTGTGGATACAAGAAGGAACATTGGTTAATTAAATAAAACAAGATATTAAGTGATTAAATTGTTTAAATATGTCCTCTAACTTTTTACGCACCCCGTCTCGCACAATTCTTCAGCATAGCCGCCATGAAAGCCTTCAGTTACAAAGAAAACAACACCGCACTGTAAATGATGTGCAAAAAGACTACATTACACTAATAATAAGAGACTTGCCTTAACAGTGAAAAAAGCGATATTTTTACTGTTTTTATTATACTATGGCGTCTTCGGACGGTAAGCTCATGCCCCAAAAAATTTCCAACGAAATGATTGATCAGTTGAAAAGCTCCCAGAGAAAGGGTAGTGTTAGCAAGGTAACATGGAGATGTATGGATTGTGATCAGTCATTTATAAAGGATAGTGATCAGTCATTTATAAAGGATAGTGACATGCTCCTTCTTTGTCAGTATTGTGAAAAACCTAAATGTATCACATGTTTCGGTCTACCAAAGGCATTCTACACTACACACCCTTCTACAAGCAAGTCAGTGGAAGAGTAAACTTTCCATGGTTCTGCGATAATTGTCTAGACAAGGCTATTGAAAGCGTAAAGACTAGTAAATTTATTGAAGATCAGTGTCACGACTTCTTGTCTAAGTTTCAGGAAAAAGTGGAGAATAGGTTTGTGAAAATTGAAAAGGACGTTAACGAGGTCAAGCAGGTGCTTGCCGGGTTGAAGCAAGTAAAGGGCTGAACTGATGGGATGATGGGAGAGGCAGTCGCATCCAAGAACATTGTGAAACAGGCCACGTCTGAAATCCAGTCAAGTTTTGATAGACGTTACAAAATAGCATTTTATGGTATCAAGGAAAATAAGAGTAATTTGAAAGAAGAATGTGAGAAGTTAGACAAAGACTTTATCAATGATATTATCGCAGAAATAGGGATCAATGCACATGGTGAGAATATTAAAAACTTGAAAAGATTTGGCAAGAAAGGTTTGACTAGAATGATTGAGAAAAAGGATGGAAATAAGGAGGAAGTCGAGGTACCACGTGTTATTATTGGAACTTTTAAGGAGGAAGCTAAAATTAGAATCATGAAAAATACTCATAAACTTTCATCCTCTAAATCAGACTATTTCAGGACTATTGGTATCAAGCACGATATGGCAAAGGAGGAACGTCAGCGTGATAAGGACCAGAAGAAAGAAGCAAAAGATCTCACAGAAAAGGAGACTAAAAATTTCGTGCATGTAGTGCGAGGAATGCCATGGGAGAGAAGAATCGTCAAAGTAAGGAATGGTGGAGGCGTGCGGGTCCAGACCCTTCCAGTTTAGATAGAAAAGGGACAAAAAAGGACAATGTAAATATGTTTGAAAAGTTGTTTGTTGTTTTTACGAACGCAGATACGTTCTCTGTAGTTAAACTTCACGAAATCAGAGCCAGATTGGACCTCATGCAGGAGAAACCTGCCATTATTTCAGTTTCAGAGGTTAAACCCAAGAACTTGAAGTTTGAAAGGCAGTTATCCGAGTATATCATAGAGGGGTATGAAATTTTACCATTAAACTTGGGCAAAAATGATAAAGGGAGAGTAATACTTATATATGTACACGAAAGTTTGAAATTTAACCAGGTTGAATTGAAGGTGGCATTTGTTTAACATGTTTGTGTTGAAATAGAACTTAATAAGTATGAAAAACTATTGTATACTACCATTTACAGAAGTCCCAGTAGTGAAAATGATAATAATATTAATTTAAATGTTCTCTTGAAGGAAAAAAAATATAGGAATTACAGTCATGTGCTGATTAACGGAGACCTGAATTATCTAGGAATAGACTGGGAGAATACAAGTACATCACAGGGACCTGGTGAAATGGAGAATGAATTTCTGGAGTCAGTGAGGGACTGTTTTCTATACCAACATGTTCAAGATAGTACCTGTGGTAGAGGTAAAGACAAGCCTTCATTAATTTAGTAATCAGCAATTCAGGGAAAAAGTGATCATGCATTTATCAGTTACTGTTTTAATGCCCACAGGTATGGGCCTGATTGTTAAAAAATAGTGTATACATATGATAAGGCAGACTGGGATAAAATGAAAGAAATACTTGATATATATACCGGGACAATAAATGTTATAACTTAAGCACAAATGAGCAATGGGAAGTATTTAAGGAAATTTTAGGCAGTGCTGTTGACCAATGCATACCGAAATAGAAATAGAAAAAACAGGGTTAACCTTGAAAGCAAAAAGTTTAAATCTAAAATTAGACAAAAGCAAATACTATGGAACAGATATGTTAAAAAGGTGATCTTATGGCTTACGAGGATTATAAACGCATAAGAAATCAAATTAGGATTTTGACAAGGAAAATGATTAAATAAAGAGAGAAGAAAATAACTGACAATTCTAAAAATAATCCGAAGGCTTTTTGGAATAATGTAAACAGGAAAACTAAAATTAAAGTATCAGTTACAGACTTATATAAAGTTGAAAATAAAATAGACATGACAATAAACGATAGTGAATTGGCAGGGGTTTTGGCAGACTTTTTTTTACATCAGTTTTTACTTTAGATGAGGATATTACACAACCAGATATTAGTGCTCCTCAAGATGTTCTTTTTTTGGATTTTTTAACAATTACCCCTCAAATTGTTGAGAAAAGGTTGACAAATTTAAATATTAGTAAATCCCCGGGGCCGGATAAATTGCACCCAAGATTACTTCATGATTTATGTACAGTTTTGGCTAAGCCATTGTCAATTATCTTCACTAATTCATGGACTAAAGGTGATTTTTTGCCAGATAAATGGAAATGTGCGAATATAACTGCTTTGTTTAAGAAGGGTGATCGCAAAGATGCGAGAAATTATAGACCTGTTAGTCTAACTTGTATTTTATGTAAAGGTATGGAGACCATTGTCAGGGAGGAAATGGTGAAACATATGAAAGTGAACGGTTTATATAGGGACCAGCAATATGGCTTTATCTCGGGTCGTTCGATTGTTTTGCAACTTTTGACAGTATAAAGATAGGTGGACTGAAATTTTAGATAAAGGGGGAGCTGTAGATGTAGCCTTTTGTGATTTCATGAAGGCATTCGATAAAGTAAGTAATGTAAAGTTAATTCACAAATTGAAAATGTATAATTTTGGTCAAAAATATTAAGACTGGATACAGGCTTTTTTGAGCAACCGAAAACAACGTGTTTTAGTAAACGGATCGAGTTCAGAATGGAAGAGTGTTGTGATTTGAATACCGCAAGAATCTGTGCTCGGGCCGATATTTTTTTGTACTATATATAAATGACTCACCTTTGAGTTTATCAAATGAAAGTTAAATATTTCTTTTTGCAGATGATACTAAAAGTTTTAGGCAAATAATGAGTTTAAATGATTGTGAATTGCTTCAAGAAGATAAATTTAAAATGAAAGAATGGTCAGATAAATGGAAATTAAAATTTCACCCGGACAAATGTTAAGTGATGAGAATTGGTAAAAATAAAACTAGTGACTTTGAATACAAGTTAGACAGAAATTTGAAACCTATGGCAAAAAGTACTGAAGAGAAAGATATAGGTGTTGTTATTGATAACAAATTGAAATTTGATAAACATATAAATGAAAAAGTTAATAAAGCAAATTCAATAGTTGGAGTAATAAGACGAACGTTTGAATATATAAATAAAGACATTTTTAAAACTCTGTTCATATCGTTGGTAAGACCTTATTTAGAATATGCTAATCCAGTCTGGAATCCACATCTGAAAAAAAGACATAGAAATGTTTGAAAATATCCAAAGGCGTGCCACGAAACAAGTACCTGGTTTATCCGAAATGTCATATGAGGAGAGATTGAATGAACTAAAATTACCTACTATTGCTTATAGAAGATAACGAGGAGACCTCATTGAAGCATATAAAATAATTACTATGAAATATGACCCAGCAGTCTCAAACTTATTTGAGAAAAATACTAGTCAATCAACAAGGGGGCTTTAGCATAAACTTTTTAAATTGCGATCAAGACTGGATGTTAGGAAATATTCGTTTTGTTGTCGGATTGTGGACATATAAAACAAATTACCCGGACATGTAATATCTGCAAAGACGGTACACTCTTTTGAAAGACGATTTGATAAATTCTTAGCGATCAACCCATTAAATATCAATTCACGGAGTGTCTCAAATTTACTGGAGGTATTCAGGATAATTCTAGTGATGAAAACGAGGAGCTAGCATTAAAGGATGGGTACACCAACCTACTGCTAGAACGACATCTGTAAGTATCTGTAAGTATCTGTAAGTATGAAATGACGTCGTTTTTTTCGACGAAATGACGTCATAAATCCAGCGAAAGTATCCAGTTAAACTCTTTAGCAATGTAAATGAACGGTGAAAAAAGCTTAAAATAAAAATAAAATTAGTAGGATTTAAAGGAATATCGATTTTATAGTATATTATTATACAAAATATAATACGTATTGGATAATTATAAACAACAGAAATTTAGAAAATTCTTACTATACGCAATATCTTACATTCAAAGAGCCCAGGTAATTTATGAATTAAGGAATACATGCTTCAGAACGATATCAGATAACCAATACAGATGGTAATTATAATAGCGTCAAAACAGACCAGAATAACTCACCAAGTTGATTAATCATTGCTTATCTCGTTAATAAAACATGTCTTGTGGTATGCAACCTTCAGAATGAATGTTGTATGATTTCATGTAAATAGCGTACTTCCTTATTTGTCTATTTCATTTATCATCTTTGCTACATTTGGGCATTTGTTTTTGCACGAGATCCCGTCGGAAATTGACCATTTGGTGTTCCAATCCATATTTATACACTGTTCGTCAGTAGAGGGTAGTTAGAGAGCAAGAGACGGCCAAACGTTACGGTCACACAATGTGTTATTGTCATGGGGCCAATAGGCCATTACATTTAACTTACATTTTAGATTATTTAACGAACATTGGAAACGTTGTGTTTAAATTAAATCAAGAGAAATAAATGTTTATGAACATTGAAAAGGACTTGATTATATTTATTATTATGTGTGTCAAAGGCTATGTCACATTAGACAAGAACCGCGCCTGGCTCAAAAAGAACAACACCTACGTGCACACAGCATCAACATATTTCATCTTGCATTTCTCCCTGCTTACTGTCTGAAATTTATTATAAAGGCAGAAACCTGGACTCGCACATGTCTATTAGATACAAAACATTTGCCTGCAATATATTTAGTCTGACCATCTATTTTCGGAGAGGTTTAAAAGAATAATCACTTTAAAAACTTGTTTTTCGTGTGAAATAGATTTTTATGTGGCTCCAAGACCAACTTTATGTCTCCACAGTCAAGCAAAAATACTCGTGCATACATGTTTTAAAACATAGTGTTTTGATATACTCGTTCACTTACCATATAATTATAATTCACACCGTTTAATGGCCTCCAGCACGGACTCTAGAAATATACGTTCCGTGTCTCCAGCGACGACTGTAGATCTTGTGACGACTGCGATACTGTGTACATCTTGGTTGAAAGCGGAGTGTATGTATTTTCCTCGTCTTTATTTTTTACATATTGAATTGAGCAGATTTGATTGTATTCTTTGAGAGCCTAAGTAAAAAGGACTTTGTGAACGTAATCCCTACCTTCCGAGTTGCTTTGTTTGTAAGAAATCCGTTAGAATGTTGTAAAAAATCAGACAAAATTAACAACTCTCTCAGTCAAACGCTTATTTCACAGGATTTAGACCATAGATAAATATGAAAAACATTTTATTGAAATCTTAAAGCATTTTTCTTCGGTTATTCCAAATTATTGCACCCCACATTAACAAACAACATTTTTATCAACGATTAAATTCGAGTTTAAAAAAAACCCGCCTCATGATGAAAGCTGCGACTAATTATTAGATGGTCGCGATTGTTATTTTATAACAGGTATTCTGTTCTGGTCAGCAATGGTCAAATCTAAATGCATCAATTCAAATCTTAATTACGGTAAATTAAAAAGAGTGACGAAATCATTATGTAAATAATCAAGAATGACTATACCTGGTTTAAAACATATAACGAGTTAAGATTGTATTTATTTATAATGAAATAAAATTACAAATGCATTAGCCTTAAACAAAAAATACTCTTAATGATTAAATTCCGCTTCAATACTACATAATAACTGAGTTTAATCTTCAATACTGCAAAGTAACTGAGTTTAATCTGACTAGAAAACCTGAAACACTTACAACACAAATACGATCGTCTCCTACATGTGTCGACCGGTAGCGAAGTTTGTTCTATGTTATTAATGAAAACGCAGTTGCAATCTACCACCATCTCGCCTATAAACTTACGGGGTATCACGGTTCGTGTTTTCATCTGACCGATGACGCCGACGACGCAAACGCAGAGCTAAAGAACAGACACTGTACTCGGCGTGTAAACCATCTCTAGAAGGCTAGGTTATCATCCGGCTTACTTGTCATAAACTGGTTGTTTAAGTCTTACTAAGTCTTTCATGACATTCTACAGGGAAACTGTAGCAAAACATCTAAAGGGTGAAAAGCGACGATTCCCGTACACGTTCAATATGAAGTTAAATTTACTGGAATCAACACATTGCATGTTTTTATCGATTTCGATATTTGAACACGGGTTTTCTTCAAGGATAAACCCGGTTTAATTATAACATGTTCTTGTCATATAATAAAGTAAATGTATATTTAAAAATAGCAATACACATCGGATATTTGACAATTAAAAATGCTTACATACAATTTATTAAATTTTCAAAACGTTTCTTAAGTGTGTGTGTGTGTGTGGGGGGGCATTCTTGGATTCTAGTCTGAAACAGAGAAAAAGATTGAAAAGATAAGTACTGTAATGCTTTAATTTGTCTATTTGTTATTTGTAACTAACCTAGAATGTTTAATATAATTAATATAAAAGGTGCACACTTGTGCGCGTACTTCCAAATTGTAGTGACAGGAAATGAATAGATATCTGCTATATCTCTTGTTTACATACCGACATTTATCAAATGCTATACCCTGTTTCCCATGTAAAACAACCATTACATATTTTTTTATATATTAAGCATGTGTAATACAACATTTTTAAGCGTTTTCATTGGCTTAGTTTTTGTTTATTGACCAATCGCATTTTGTTATTTTGCTGAAATGACGTTGCAACGTCAAATGTCGTCACGAAATGTAAACAACATTCGGGATTTATCATTATGTTTGCGTAAATATTTATTTAATTTGCTCATTTAAAAGCATGGGATAAAAAAATCTGACACTCGTTGTCATATCATACCTTATTTTATTAAACTCGTCCAGGGAATTCGCCAAAGGCTCGCTTACTAACAAAATTCCTGAACTCGTTTAATAAAATATGGTATGATATGACAACTCGTGCCAGATCCTATATATATCAATCTTTGATGTAGCTCAAACACTTAAATATGATTGCTTTATCCACACTAAACATATTCTGATTTGACAATAACAGTTCCGACATATTTAACGGCATACTTTTAAGCTCCTCTCAGTATTTACACTTATTGGTACTACCCAATGTCAAGCTTTGAAACACTTCAACAGGATCCATACTTGTTAACCAGCGTAAATATCAGTATGATGCTCAGGGAAAGACATATTTACAAATATTTGTCAAACCTAATGAATCCATAATTCGATATACGAACTCTATTTAAATATGCTTTAGGGCTATACTTTTTCAGTATTACGAATATTAAAATGTAACCAGTCCAAATCAAAACACAAAAGCAATACATGTACATGAATGAACTCGTGCACCTGAGGTCAAGGTACTCTCTTTTATGTTTTTAGGTTGCAATGTTATGACGTTTGATCGAACGGATCAGGGTTGGGTACGGAATCCGGATAGTGCCATCTATGATCTCGCCCTTCTTTCATCAAGGTCGACACTAGACACACGAAGCGATACTTGATCTTTTTCTTGACAGTCATGGCGATACTTGATCTTTTTCTTGACAGTCGCAGCGACGCACGATATATTTTACACGATATATCGCCCTTGTGTAGGTAGCCCAAAAGTCGATATATCTGCGACTATCAAGAAAAATATCCGGATTCCGTAGTTGGGTCCAAATGTTCATCGCTGCAAACGAGGTGTTGCAAGATTCTGACGATGGCCCGTCAAATAGACGAACCTAGGATAGTGTGTAGCCACGGTCAATTCAATATTAAATTCTATTTTTCCAGAAAGCAAATAAGGCATTCTAGTAAATTGACCGTAAGCAAAAGTAAATACATGAACATACATACAATCACTGTCAGTAAGTACTCAATATTACAATGTAATGGACATTCGAAGCTGGTATTTGTAATGCAACAAAGTATACGGTGGGGTTAAAGCAAAAGTCATTATTTGACCAAATAATAATATAAAAAAATAAATTAAATACATACCTGTATAAATCGTTTCTTGCAGACATCTTCCGCATGGATATCTAGACAATGATTAAGCAGGTAGCTTTACAACATCATGATAGCTAAGAAATACATTGCAATGAATCAATATAGTAAATCGGTAGACATCAGTAAAATAAAAATAATATAAAATGTATGCGGCAAAATCCTTTTAGAACCAAGTAATAAGCAATAAAAATTCATACGACGGATACATTAATAGATAAATTAATAAAAAGGCAAATGATAAAAATGAATAAATGAAAAAATGAATAAATGAATAAATGAAATAAATAAATAAATGAATAATTAATACATTAATACATTAATACATAAATAAATAAATACCTTAATTCATTAAAACATGAATACAGTACTAAATGAATAAGTAAATAGATTAATAAATGAATAAATGAATAGATGAATAGATGAATAGATGAATAAATAAATAAATAAATAAATGAATAAATCAATAAATTAATAAATGAATAAAAGAATAAATATACAAATAAATAAATCAATAAATGAATAAATCAATCAATAAATGAATCAATCAATACATGATTCAATGAGTCGTCTTCTGAGAAAAATTGGACATAATGCTTGTGCGTAAAGTGTCATCCCAGACAAGCCTGTGCAGTCCGCAGAGGCTAATCAGGGACGACACTTTCCGCTTTGATGATATTTTCTGTTTAAAGAAAGTCTCTTCTTAGCAAAAATCTCGTTTAGGACTGTGCGGACTGCACAGGTTAATCTGGGGTGACGTTTTACGCACATGCATTATGTCCAGTTTTCTCACAACACGACTCATATTGAAGACATATGTGACCGTTTGCATCATTAGCGATAGTCACTAAACGATTTGAATAATGAATGGTCGCTTTCTCAACATAAAATAGTACCAACGAAAATATCACTAGTATTGATGATATTGTATTTTGGCATGTATGTTTTATTTAACATACAACTCGACCATTGCACGTGGTAGTTTGCATTATTAATTATGAACGAAGAACGCCGGCACACTTCAATTGAGTTTCTTTTTATATTTCAATTGTTAACTAAAGTCCAAACTTCCCACATAATGGACAGTTTTGTTCAATCTTTAACAACTGAAGGTAGACAAGTTTTGTAAATATTGTATTACTTCTCAATATGACCACATACCGGGTATCATTTACTGATCAAAAATACGGTTTCAGTAAGCATTTGTATTTTTTTGTAACATACATATGAAACAAGGTTTAACTGTGAAAATCGATCTTGGATTCGATATACGAACTCTATTTAAATATGCTTCAGGGCTATACTTTTTCATTATTACGAATATTAAAATGTAACCAGTACAAATCAAAACACAAAAGCAATACATGAATGAACTCATGCACCTGAGGTCAAGGTACTCTCTTTTATGTTTTTAGGTTGCAATGTCATGACGTTTGATCGAACGGATCAGGGTTGGGTACGGAATCCGGATAGTGCCATCTATAATCTCGCCCTTCTTTCATCAAGGGCGACACTAGACACACGAAGCGATACTTGATCTTTTTCTTGACAGTCGCGGCGATACTTGATCTTTTTCTTGACAGTCGCAGCGACGCACGATATATTTTACACGATATATCGCCCTTGTGTAGGTAGCCCAAAAGTCGATATATCTGCGACTATCAAGAAAAATATCCGGATTCCGTAGTTGGGTCCAAATGTTCATCGCTGCAAACGAGGTGTTGCAAGATTCTGACGATGACCCGTCAAATAGACGAATCTAGGATAGTGTGTAGCCACGGTCAATTCAATATTAAATTCTATTTTTCCAGAAAGCAAATAAGGCATTCTAGTAAATTGACCGTAAGCAAAAGTAAATACATGAACATACATACAATCACTGTCAGTAAGTACTCAATATTACAATGTAATGGACATTCGAAGCTGGTATTTGTAATGCAACAAAGTATACGGTGGGGTTAAAGCAAAAGTCATTATTTGACCAAATAATAATATAAAAAAATAAATTAAATACATACCTGTATAAATCGTTTCTTGCAGACATCTTCCGCATGGATATCTAGACAATGATTAAGCAGGTAGCTTTACAACATCATGATAGCTAAGAAATACATTGCAATGAATCAATATAGTAAATCGGTAGACATCAGTAAAATAAAAATAATATAAAATGTATGCGGCAAAATCCTTTTAGAACCAAGTAATAAGCAATAAAAATTCATACGACGGATACATTAATAGATAAATTAATAAAAAGGCAAATGATAAAAATGAATAAATGAAAAAATGAATAAATGAATAAATGAAATAAATAAATAAATGAATAATTAATACATTAATACATTAATACATAAATAAATAAATACCTTAATTCATTAAAACATGAATACAGTACTAAATGAATAAGTAAATAGATTAATAAATGAATAAATGAATAGATGAATAGATGAATAGATGAATAAATAAATAAATAAATAAATGAATAAATCAATAAATTAATAAATGAATAAAAGAATAAATATACAAATAAATAAATCAATAAATGAATAAATCAATCAATAAATGAATCAATCAATACATGATTCAATGATCTTAAGAATACATGAATATACGAATACACGAATAAATTAACAAATTAATATTTGTTTTATCAATAAATCAATAAATAAATGAATAAGTAAATGTATTCATAAACGAATAATTATATATTTTAAATGCCGTTTACATATTATGGGTTTTAAAAGAAGAAAAAAACAACAACAACAATGTTGTAAGTAGACATGACTAAATCCGAATTGAAAGAAACCCTTATTATATGCAAGCGTTACAATAATATTAACTTTAATATTAAGCAATATAGTCGACGATTAAACGTTTTAAAACGTTTTTCATTTAGACGACTGCAAATATTAGCAGAACGCTGATCACAGTATTATATTTGTATTTACTTAGCGAAATAGCAACTATTTCGCCCTTGAACGAATTCACAGTTGCAAAGTTCCTTTTTGTGATCTTTATTTTCTATCGGTATCATGTTTGAAGAAGAAATTTACTTCAATAATGATACCATATTGATTATAATAATTTTAAAGTTCGTTATCAAAACGCGGGGTCGATATGCGTCAACAAAACTTCAAATACTCCGCTATTGATCATTCCTTTTGACTTTTTGACGGAACGATATAACCCTTCGGCGGAATTTTAAATGCGACACCAATATATATTACTGGGAATCAGCGGAGAATTTCTGGAGGTGTTAACTCTTCGGAAATAAAAACGCACGTTTAAGGTTTGATTTATTTGTTATATATGCTTTAATATTCTTATCCACAAAACATTCGAAATTATTTAAAAAAGAAGAACATATTTTACTACTTCTCACATTTAAACTATTAAGAACTATATCTTCTTATTTATTGTTACATGAACAACGGTAAACTATTAAGAACTATATCTTCTTATTTATTGTTACATGAACAACGGTAAACTATTAAGAACTATATCTTCTTATTTATTGTTACATGAACAACGGCAAACTATTAAGAACTATATCTTCTTATTTATTGTTACATGAACAACGGTAAACTATTAAGAACTATATCTTCTTATTTATTGTTACATGAACAACGGTAAACTATTAAGAACTATATCTTCTTATTTATTGTTACATGAACAACGGTAAAAAGTTTGAAGAATTTATCAAGCAGGCTTGTTAATTTAAACTACATATACACACAAACATGATAAACGGTTGCTTATTAAACAATAAAGAACGATGACTCGCTGTGAAAACATTATTTCTAATACATTTTTTATTTGAAATATAAATAAAAATTAGAAATATAAAGTCGAACTTCAATACTTTGTAGATGAGACCAACATACATACTTCTTAATAACGATTATTCGAACAAGTTTGCATTTAAATTACAAAAAGTGTGTATCGGCGTTTTGGTCATTTTTGTGTGTGGTTTATTTGCGATTAATAACAGAGGAATCTCTGCGTATGCAGTTTGTAAGTAATTAAACAGATTTCTTTGAGCACCATGTTGGCCATCGTTGGTATTTTCATATCCGAATTAATATAGTGTGAGCATTTAATTACAAAAGAAATTCGTTCCATACGTCATGCTAAAGGCACGTGGCGGATAAGTTCAATTAGATATTAACTCTATTATATCGATAACCATAATCCCGAACGCTGTTTTATAGAGTTTCATATGACATGTTTATCTTTTGCCACAGTTTAGTGAAAACCAGACATCAATAATTTGCAACTGTTATTCATATTGGAAAGAAATGACATAGCAAGTCGACCGTGCTGTATTACAATAAATGTATTGTATAAAAATGACGGCTATACTTTTGCACCCGTAGAAATGTCCCATGGCGTGCAAAATCAGATGTTGCCGACAACACTGCAATTAAAGTGCAACAAACATCAACTCAATTATATTTAATCAGTTAAAAATACTGCGTTTTGTTTTGTTCGGACAGTAAACTCCTTTCAATATTATTGTTGTAAACCAGCCCATTTGTTTGTCTAAGTAGACTTAGTATACGTAGACTATGGATATCATACTACGTTTGATTATACATTAACCCATTCATGCCTAGCGTCCTGAAAAAAGGACATTGCAAACAGCGTAGACCCGTCTCATCTGGGTCTGCGCTGTTTGCTTAAAGAAATTTCTGTAAGAAATATTCTAAATATAGAAATAAATATACCAGACACCCCTACTTTTGGAAATAAATTGATCCAATTTAAAAGGATGGGAGAGTCCACTGGGCATAAATGGGTTAAGAAGATATGCGATCACCTGCATTTTATTGGACTCTTATGCACGAGGAAAGGTAACACTTGAGATAAATAATTTCCTATTTGAACCCACTGTTCCATATTCGGATTCTAAATCTGACTTAAGTCTTCTTCCAATTCAAATAGCTGTCACATTTTCATCAAATCATTTTCGTTAATGGAATGCATTGTGTAAAAGTACTTAAAAACATAACAAATCCCATTCCGTATATCCCCTTAATATTTCATGATCAGCCCTGATAAAACCATAAGTCCCAAATAAAAGTTGTCAAACAAAGTAATATATTTTGAAAAAACACAGCAGTTCGTGTCATGAAAATTATCGACAGTATTCCGCTGATTGTGCCAGAAAAAGTAGAACTCCCATCAGGCCCTCACACTATAACTCGCATGACAGCTTAACCCTTGGTATCTATGTTAGAAAGCTCACGCTTTTATAGTTAAGTCTGCCCGTATTAATCATAAGCCCGATTCCCCACGGGACGTCGTTCTATATGTTCAAAGCCAACTCATAACATTCCGTTGCGCGGTGATTTATCATTTATCAATATATGAACAATTTATTAAATCAAGTCTACCCGAAGAGAATCGCGTTACTCCTCTTTCGATGTAAGTGTGATTTTTCACGTAAGGTCTTTTGTCGAGATTGGTAAACACATTTAAGACTCCCGATAAGGTGAAATGCTTCAAAAAGATGAATTAAATTGGTTAACATTGTTTTGGAAATCCGTGAGATCAACAAGACTGTATATAAATTTTGCATTATATAGTTAGTTTTGATCATTTGGATTTCGCTGTGTCGATATACGTTTGGTATATAAACCAGTAGAATTCTTTTCACTGTCATTTTTTTTGTTCTAACAAACAATAAATAATGCAACAATTAAAATATCTTTGATTAAGTTTCTCGTTTTCAACTTTTTTTCAATTGCATGCATATTATATACGGCATCAATTAACTAGTAAAACAATATGTTGTGTATTGTTAATATTGAACTAAAACTTTACGTCTGCGGATTGCAGATCGTTACTGGCGGACCAAGATGAGCAGAAAGTTTACGGACAGCGAGATCCGTGCCTATTCCAAAAACAGGCACGAAGAGAAGGTGTTGCGTGTAAAGATTGATAAGCTTAAGGATGACATGGGGTTGTTCCACGACAGTTCTGCTAAACAACGCCAGAATCTGGTGGACGAGTGCCGTGAAATACGCATGACAACCGGCGGTAGTCCGGTTCCTAGATATTGTACCACGGACGTTGAATTTGATCTGGCCAGTCGCATTCAACGCCCTTGGGCATACAGCGTCATGGAAACCACGTACAACGTCGCATACAAGGACGCTGTCATACCCGTACCAAAGAGGCGGCGTGGCCGACGACCCGCGTCATCGGCGTTCCAAACCCCATCTCCTAGATCATCATCGGTCCGAACACCGAAATCCGTGACGTCTATGGCGACTAACCAGTCGAAAAGCACTCGTCGCACCGCGTCATCGAAAAGTAACTTATTTTCTAAAAAAAATCATTTACCAAACATTTCTGACAGCACGAGCACAGGCTGTGTCGCAGATCAGCAGGTAAAAAGAGTTATAAGTCCTCTTCCGTTAAAAGCAGAACAAGTTGGATCTAAAGACAACGCTGAGATTAAACGAGTAACTGAGTCAGAGGAAAGCGAAGGTTACGTTAAAGGCGGCGCTGATGCTGTGCAAGAGATAAGTATAAAGATTACTCAAGTAACTCCAGTAATTTGTGATGAAAATGAAGGCTTTGACACAATAGATGGCAACAAACTCATGGACACATTTGATGAAACTATTAATCCGAATAATTTATTCATCAAGGCAGTTAGACCGGAATCAAGAATGTTTACAGCACCGTTAACATTGAAATCAGCATACGAAATAAATTCCAAAGACTATCAGGAAGCACAGAGGAGACGAGAAATCAGCAGATCAAGGTCGAGGGTGAATTTTTCTTCACCAGTTCATGCATCAAAAGACCAAAGCCCGAAAGAGAAACCAGTCTCACCAGAACGGTTAGCTAGCGCTTCAGTGCGTGTTGTTAACGAAATAAATGAAAGTAACACGGGACTAGAGAAAACGAACAATGGATCTTCAGAAAGTCAAAGATCTCAGAAAGCGCATTTGTTAACCCTCGACCCCGAAACAATGCAAGATATTAGCGTTCGAAGCATTGGAAATATTACATACAAAGGAAAGCTACTAAGAAATTACATTCGGCCTGAGGAAAGGTACAAAATAGATCCGATTGTTATTAAAAGAAGACAAAACAAGATGGATAAACTTGCCATGGAGAGTGTCTCATTTCTGAAGAAGGTTAACCACGAGAATACCAAGGTAGACATTGCTTTCCCTAGGTCTGAACGGAAACGTATTCTAATCAAACTAGTTGCTGCCAATAATTCAGGGAAAGGTCAAAAGGTGGCAGGTGATGACGGAGAAATCATTCAACAGAAGATTGAATATTTCATGGCGTCAATATCGGACTATATAAGGAAACAGCAACTTGAACGTGAAAAAATGTGTTAATTATATTAAATAATATATTGAAAATTATAACGCGCAATCTGATAATTGACATTCGAGATAATGTCAGTATAAAATACCTTATCTGAATAGCATAACTGATATATAATATAAAATATAAAATGAACAAAGCAGCATTGTTCAAATTAATTCAACATTTGGAGATGAAATAAAGATCAATAAAGTCTCTTGTACAAGCTTAAGTGTGTACAAATAGAACGTTTTATTGTTGTAGAAATAACATTCATACGCGTAAGGAGCAAATTGTGAAGACTATTGTTAATGGTATGATTTTTCCACATTAAGTAATACACATGTATTAAAATGCAAGAATATATTTAATTAATCAAATTTATATATATCTATATATACGATAACAGATATAAATTGTGAATTTAAATGTATGTTACATTTTACATGTATCATATATTAAAGATGAGTCGTTGCACACGGTTTCGTAAATGTATGTAAAGTATCGTTTTCTATTTGATCATTAAACAATTCGTATCAGAAAGGTCGTATACGACTGTAATATACATACAATTTTATTGGTTACTTTCTAAAATGCCGTGGCTTTAAGTCGTTGATTGAAGTTTATCTTTGATGATCAATTGACCTTGTATCAATTGGTGAAGTAAAATGTTGTTGTTAAAACATAAAATAATTTATTATTAATTTACATAAAGAGTAACTACAAACCGATTTTCATTTATTGTATGCTTACGTTTGTTGATGTGCCATGTTATTCCGTTTGTACATGCTACCGCTCCGGAGTTCTGATGCTCTCATCTTAGACACAATATATAAGAAAGGTCAGGCATGATTTTAAGTTGCATGATGCAATAAGTTTATGATATTTCTATTTATACCTAGGAATAGAAAACTGATTTATTAAACAAAAGACCTTAACAGGCGCAGAACTTATCATACTACCATATTTATAGTATTTATATCGACGATTCAGGGTTTTCGTAAGCACATATTGGTTTGTGTTTGTTATGATTTATATTCAGAGTTTCTAATTATTGAAAATCACATCTCACAAAATGCACAGACTGTTGCTCGAAATAGGGCAGGGAGGACAGTCGTCGAATCATTCCAGAAGCATAATATAATACGTAAATACATCCGATATTGTTTTTCGCAGTCCAAAGCATTGGATGTCTTATTTATATGACTACCTTGAAGGTCAGGCGGTTGCAAAAAGAAATAAACAGATGTTATTTCACGTTTGATCTTTCCCTAGATTGTGTTCACAGATATTACCTGTTTGGAGATTCGAACGCCTTTTATACGGTGATCTTGACGTGTGGCGAATTAGTTTGATATTGATGAGCATCAACTTGCGTGTATAAAATTAGTTATACATATTGAATAAATTGCATTATAAACATTAACCACTTTCACAGTTGCATCGCAATTTTAATTGCCAATATTACATCTTTCGCAAACATAGCCACAACACAAGAATAATACATTAAATGACAGTAGATAACGAACAAATACTAGTACATGTATACTTAATGAATATTCACGTCTGCTTGCTATTTGAGTAAACTATCCACGTTTGTGTTATATTTAAAATAGTCAATACTTCGTCAATATTTATTTACAAGACACTTATTTCCAGATTATAGTTATAAAAATAAACAAGAAATATCTTTAAAAAAGATATACGGCGTAAATAGTTTAATGAATGAGATCAAGGATAGCGAATGTCTTTTTCTGTGCAGTTCTTAGCTGCATCACACGCAGTACGGGATGTTACGGGGAGTTTTCGCGGCTTATTTTACATTAAAACATATTGCTGGTCATAAACCTATAGATACAAAACAGAAAACCAAAAGAAGAATGGAAGTGAAATTTAAACATATGAGTCAACCGGCCACACGAGAAGTATCCGTATTTATAGGCGCGTTCTTCGAACAAACCTGTATTAGTGGTTATTCGGGCATTGCTATTTGATTCGATTATTAACAGTATCAATTATCATCGTTCTAATGCTTAAAGTGATATTATGGGCATTTTGCACTGTTGAATTGAGCTGAAAAGAATTAACAGGTCAAAATAGTTAGTTAAAATGTGGTTACTGATTAATTATCTGCAACTCACCTTGCTACCAGTTGTTTATAAAAATATATTTTATATTCGATATTCTTACGTGACCCACCCAGTCCTGTAAGCTGAAATGATCCGTAAAACAATTTCGTGTCTTTGTGTCGTATGAACAAATCTGCACTAAAACTAAATTTAGGTTCAACTCGTAAACGCATGATCAGTTGTCAAACGAAAGTACGGTTGATATTCAAATGCATTATTTTTCTCTTTCTGGTATATTGTTTTAGTATGATGATGCTGCATTAATTAATATAAGTGTATATGAAGTAGAAACATCAAAAATAATCAACGGTTGCGATAGACACCTATAAACTGTTACATGCTCATAATATCACTTTAGTACATTAGGCAATATGGACGAATAATTATTGTTAAATTTATCAACAATAATATTTATCATTGTATTGTTGAAAACACATTAAGAATCTATTATTTACATACCATAATTATATTGCTGAATATCTTCATTTAACATATTTCTGGTCTAAAGAAAATTCCAGGTCACCTAGTTCACGGATAGCGTCTTTATTATATAACGATTATTTTACTGGCCGCCAACTCCGGTGATGACCTGTATATAAACTCTGAATGTCCGCGAATTGACCCGATATACCTCGCGGGTTGAAATGCAATGCTTTAAAGTGAGGCCTCGCTTCAATTGCTCTTTATACTTTTACATGTTAACATGTTGACAGGAATAAGGAAGTAAGTACTAAATATGAGAACATAGCCTTTTAAGTATTAACGCTCTTGCGCTGGTAATACTCTGAAAATAAAAGGTGTACGCACAAACTGTATTGATGTCGAGAATTGAGTGTAAAACTGTTCTATCTATTAAGCCTTTTCATTCGAGATAAAATTGTTTCATACAGTAAAACAGTGTTACAAAGACGCGGATATGTTTCCAATGTTCTGGTGGTATACTCAAATCAGCCAATGGAATAAATGAAGTGTATTCATTCGTACCTAGCCGCGGGAAATTTTATTGGAATTTTATTGGACACTTACAAAGGTCAGGCTAAGGTGAAAAGCTGGCTTATACAGCTTACGCCGAAAAATATTAGACCAATACATGCACAGCCTTCTTTTCGAAGTGTCATGGCCAATCATTTTGAGTGTCGTTTAACGGTATAACGAATAGCGTTATTATAAAAAGTCTCACTAAAAACACACTATCAAACATCGAATCAAAGTTATTAAGCTATTTATTATTGTTCTCTAGATTTCTACCATTTTCGCACTAGATCATGGACAATAATTCTATAACTTCACGATGAATATATATGCAATGATTTTCTCATAAAGTAGACCTCCAACCATTGAAAGGAGAGGCCATTGATTTAAACCTGCAACGAACATTCAAATGGTGATTGTGTTCTTGTTCTCGAGATTAAGTAGTTTTCCCCGACACATGTTTCTGATTTTCCGCTCTCGATATGCCGTTGGCAAGAGAATAATAATTGCTTAAAGCTGAGTACTCTATGAACCGATCATTTTATGAAACGTTTTAAACTGCATATATTATACCAACACTTATGAGTTTAATTGACATCTGTGTAACATTAGGTATGCACATTTATTGTGACTCTTTTTCATCAACAGAAATGATCAAATGTTTACGTTTAGTTGTTCACATGTCTTGACTAAATTGTAATATGATTCTTTGATTTTGTATTGAAATCATCATTATGCTGTCAAAGTATTTAGGTTATAAACGACCAATTATAAAGGAATGTATAAGAAGTATAATCTTACATTTATTCTAATTACTCAACTGATGTATTGTTTGATTCTTAACATGAATATATATATTATCATTATTCATATTAAAAACCCTTTTATTGACTGACAATTAATTGCTTCTCCCGTATTTTATATAAATTTGATCAAATGCGTATATATATATGCAATGCAGTCTAAATAAACTGATTTAAATTTACTTTAAACACTTTAATCAAACGGTTGTAGCCATTTCTCAAACAAAGTGTTGCAAAGCGCCGAGGGCACTGCAGTTGTTCACTCTTGTGTACACATATGGTATTGTAATACCGCATTATGGAGTTAACCCAACACCTGTCTTCAAAACCAAAGAGCAATAATAGTGCGTTGAAGTAGTACACGTATTTATAATGGAAGTGTGCTTTGGTTGCGCCTTGTGCACCCGTTTTGTCAGTTCCATCATCGTTATGATAGTTGTCGTCATCATAAGGCTCGTGGTTCAGATTTTCTAAGCCTCGCAAAATAAACTTCGCTTTAATCGGCACCGACCTAGTATTCTCTATATTTGTAATGATATAAAACAACAATAATTATGCTTCAGTGATACACATTTCAAAAAGTTTTGAAAAAGTTATTGCGCTTTTTATTTTTGTCTACAATTGAGTCCGTTATTTGTCTTTACTTTAGACTCGTACATGTTGACCGAACTGTAGTCGATCTTTGATCGGTCCCAGTAAAATCCGAGCGGCTAGTTTGTCGAGATGCCTGTACGTATACCGAACAGTGACTAAGGGAAGTAACTGCATATTGCCTTTAAATTGTTTTTGAGTCGATTTGTCGGCACGAACTTCTCGCAGTGGTAATTACTATTTTCCAATCTCCATTCAGAGATGTTCCATGCTCTAACATACAATTTCTGCAATCCCAAGAAAATTCTACAAGATATCTTTGGATTTTATTTTTTTTTGTTACGTATTATGTTATGAAAAACAATATCATTTTCTGATATATTTTGAAAATAGTGTATACGTTTAGGTTCATAAAAAAACACTAAATTCTTGATTTGAACACAGCAATGATTTTTGTAAGAATTGACATATTGACATACTTTTTGAGAGCACGTATTCCAGAGTATAACAGCGAATCCAACAAACAATAAACTAAACACAAAAATCAATAACAAAAACAACCTTAATATGTTCAATGTTTCTGTAAAACCGGTCCGATAGCACAGAATTGCCAACATGTTTGGGATTCTTTGTCAACTAAATGCATTCTACACCCTGATCTTCCGTGTGCGTGCAGTTGTGATACTCTTCGTAGTAACACTGAGTTAATATGATCTCGGAACCCGCGCACATGACTTGATCCATCAGTATTGGACCTGTGCCCATTCCGAAAAACGCCCAGTTTCTAAGCTCTCCATTACTTCCACTGTAAAATTATGAGATTATGAAATCTATTAAAAACCTTCATACGTGTATTGTTAATACTGAAAGTACTGCACAAAATTTCTCCATTTTCGTTTTAATAATAATTGTATTAATAATAATTCTTTTGAATGTAAACAACGTTGATTTTACGCTTTTGAAACTATTACATATACATGTATATCTCTTTGGCTTAATAAATTATCATTTCTTTTGTTATAATATTTTTTCTATATTACGCCATTTTAATTTAAAATAATAGAATTTATCATATTTGGTTTTACTGTGCACACACGTCAGAACCGGACGTTTACCTGTAACCAAACATTTTGCAAGTTACGTTCATGTTACGTATGTCAAATACGTCGTCACACACCGTCCCCCATGTTCCGCCGATGTTGACCTCGATACGCCCCTTTTGGAGGTCACACCCCCCGCTCCGCCCCGTCACACAGACGCCACGACGTCCCTTCACGCTTGATAACCGCGTTGGTACAGGCGCCATTGCAGCCCATGACTGTGTAGAGAAATGTATATTATAAGCTATTGCTGAGTGCGATTAGTAAATGTATAAAGGTATTATATATTTTATCAACATAAAATACATTTATTATAAGGAAAACATTTCGTCTAAAGCACGTTTTACACACTGTAGATAAAGTTATAAATATACTGAAGTTAGCAAGGTCCTATATTTAATAATGAATTTATCCCAGAGAGCTCTTATTTATAATGTTTAACTCTTTAATCAAATGGTATTTCGCCTCGTTCATCTTAAGATAATGCATCTTCATTTCTGTTGTTGTTTTTAATCGTTCAATTGAGGCCTCTTGACATTCCTTTAGATCCATGTGATTAGAGAGAAAAGGCGCATATACTGTCTGATATTTTTGAGTGAAATGATATTGAAGAGAGAAAAAGAAGAATATGAAAGACGAACACGCGGCTTTAAGTTCATCATACATGGTGGAATACACTCTATCAAATCGCAGTCTCTCTCACGTGATTGTAAAATACTATGGGTACCTGTTATACAAAACGATATGCATCAGAATTAATTTAATTAGCAAATCACAAGTGATTATGTTTACTTTGTGAACAAATTGCGTTACCGGTCCATTGCCCCACTCCGTTACATGTATAAATCATGTTGCTTCCCGGGACAGGGGAATAGCCGTTGTCACACAGATAGGTCACTACAGCGCCGAGCGTAAACGTTTACGTTCGGATGTTGAGCATTTGCAACAGCGGGAAGTTTGGATACCGGACATACTGTAAGTAAATAATGAACCATATCTGTTCATATACAGTGTTTCCTTTATATCACGAAAGATACGAACGGACACGAATTACTAAAATGACGAGAATTGTAAACACCTAGACTAACAATGAGGTGAAAAAAAATCAGATCCGTGCCATTTTCGCGAGTACTCCATGTCTTGTATTGCCTTCTGCAAATGTGAAAACCTAAACCATTTCTATCTAAGAATATCTACTGAATTGTTTTTTTAATCGCTCAATTAAGAACCCTGTAGGCATGTCGTTAGATCCATGTCAGTACGGAGAAAAAAGGCGCATATACAGTCTTTTATTTAGAGAGATAATGAAAATGGAAAAAATTAAACAACAAGAACAAACAGATGACACTGTGGTCTTATGTAAATATAGGAACGTACGGATTACACTCGTAGACTCCCTAACGTGATTGTTGGATATATTATGCATTTGTAATAGAAAACGAAAGGCATGCATACAATCATCTTAATATAAAAGTCAAACAACAAGAAATAATGTTTACTTTGTGAACAAGTCGCGTTCCCATTCCATTGCCCAACTCCGTTACATGCATAAAGCATGTTGCTTCCCGGGGCAGGGGAATAGCCGTTGTCGCACAGATAGGTCACTGCAGCGCCGACCGCAAGCGGGTCGTTTACGTTCGGATGTTGAGCGTTGGCAACAGAGGGAAGATTGGAAACTGGGCATACTGTAAGTAAAAAACAACATGTGATCATATCTAGAATCTCTTTTTAAATCAACGTTGATACTCAAAGAAGAGGATTACGAAAATAACGAAAAATGTTACCACCTAGACTAACAATAAGATGAAAAGAAAAAATAATCAGATGACTGCCATATTCACGAGTCATTCGAGTATTTCGTTGAATCTTGTTTATGAGAAAACGAAAAACAACTTATAACAAAGAATATCTACTGAATGCATGTATGTAAAAGTATCTAAAAGTAGAAACATATTTGATATCATCCCCTTCCAACATTACACATAAACTAGATGATGAGGTGGTCGGTGGACTTTGCCATTCTGGGGTTCACACTGCGTTGTATCACCTAATTTTGGGTTTGATATTTATGTAATATATTGCCAAAATATAACTAATAATATTATTATTATACTTGATTTTATGAAAGGGAATTGTTTACAGTTTTGAGCATGTTTAAGTTGAATGTTATATTATCATGAACATCATATTGCAGTGTTACTTCATTTCTTAATTTAAATTTTGTCTGACATCGTACAATTAATAACCCTCTCGCCGTGTCTTTAAAGGAACATGTTTGGCAAATGGACATTTTATTTCTTCAAAACTACGAAGTCCCTTTAACTTACTTGTTGGAGGTTTCGCAAAGTGCAGCGTGTCTTCGGTCTGAAACACAACCGTGATGTCCATAAGAGCCGTTATAAGATTAGAAAAGATACAGTGCAAATAACATTCTAAAGAAATCATAAACGATCACATTGCTTAATAAACATATTCATGTTGGTACATAACCATGGATTTAATAGCGAAACGTATCTGCAATCTCTTTAAAATTACGTGTTAAACATGATAGAAACGATGCTAGATTGACATACTTATTATTTTGTACATTAGTTTTATTTAAGAACATGAACTCAACTTAATATAAGTAACCTTATTTTCTGTGTAAATATATGAACACTTTTTACAAGCGCAATTGTGTTTCAATGCCATAAAACGTGTTGTAAATATGATTGATTAAACTTGGTACAGTCGTTTCACTTCGACAATCAACGATAATAAGAACATTTAGAAGTTCAATAATTCTTGACGGTTAATGTTTTGTAGGCAAGGTTTGAATTGGCAAAACATATTGTCTGTCTTATTTTAGATGTGAATAGTTTATAAAGACTGAACAATATCCATCCTTTGTAAAGGCACACATACTATACATACAATTCGTTCTTATCAAAACTATCGCATACATAGAAAGCGTGAAAACTATTTCTAAAGCTTTCGTTTATTTTTATTTTTCATTTAAAACAGACGCCCTTTTTATTATATTTTGTGTGTATTTTATTCAGACACTCTTTTTAAAGAACATATAGTATTCTGCACGAAGACGCTGAAGGACAATTGCCTAAGATTAAGCGAATATGAAGGTCGATCTACCGTCTCCTCAGCGTACATCACGTGTTCCCAAGAAGGGCAGTCCAGAGTTTTGTTCACGTGTTTCAGCTGGCTCAGACGACACCAGGACGCCAAAAGAACGCCATGCACGTGGGCTCATCTGGCATTTCTCTTTGCTTGTTACCTGAAGTTTAAATAATAATGAAGCAAACAAATAAAGTAAAGGTCAGCAGGTTGAAATGAATATGTAATGTTCGTGATCGGAAGATCAGAAAATAAATTTCTTCTTGGAGACTGTATTACTGGCATTCTTAATTACTTGACGCAAGTATCGGATTCTATTAAAACGATTAGGAGATATGTTTGTAGAGATACAAGTATACAATGAAACTTGGAACAACTGCACAATAATTTAAACTATCAAGTTGTCGATCTATTTATTAGAATTGTCAAACAAACTCGGTTTAATTAAGATCGTAAATATCTGTCAGTAAACTAGATTTACCATTGGCTAAATTAGCATCTGTCAAAACTACTGGATTCAACACATTGAACACAGCAATGAGTGTTTTGGTGTTCCGTCAAAAAGATATCAATCGTAGGCGGTAGTCCAGATGCGATCTAAATTAGGTGTCGCTCATCCAACATATGCCTGCACCAAAGGAAATAGTATGTGTATGTTTTTTATGGAATCTATGTAATGTTCTAATCGCCACAAAGTTCACCTATGAGTTAGCATGCATTATTTTTTTAATGCAAACAACTATGAAACGTTTGCCCGCTTTGTATATTAGTTCAGGTGTGTAATTCTCAATATGGAGTTTTTACATATCTTTAATTGTTTTTAAGTTAGTAACTTGGTTACATTTTATTCTAGTACGTGTTGAAAGAATATTGTTTGTATAAGTCGAACTATTCGACGACAAGTTTGTTTTAAATTGATTCTGGGTTCGGTATTTTTTTAATGTTATATTATATATGTTTAAATATTCATCGTGGCTTTAAGTGTTCGCTAAAATCTGCGTTTTATGTAAGGCATGTTAAACTGCATACAGTGCAAATGAAAACTTTTTATCAATAACTTAAACAACTGGTGCACCTTAAATAAAGATATTAATTCTCTTTTTTTGTTTCAACGTTGCGTTGACACGACGTTTCAAAGAACGGATAAGGGTTTTGTCAAAAAGATCAACGCTGCAGACGACGTGTCTGTTGGATACAGGAGATATTCTGGCGACGTCCGTCAAAGACTTTAACCATAGCCTAAAAGTTCACAGTATGATGCCCCTGGTTTGTTGTATCTCGATAACGTATTGCAACAAAAAGAAGAGAAAGTACATTATTAGTTTAGTTATTGCATGTAGTTGTCTAAAATTTTCGGTTTCCCCGAAATTTGTTTAGGGGACAGATGTTATATATAGTTGATCATTCCGTTTGACTTGGTATCGATGCAGAAGAGCTCTTAGCCGGTTTTCAAATGCCCCATTCAAGAAAAATAAAATAAAAAAAAACCGCTCAAGATGCTCACTCAAAATGAAATGTTCTAATTATTACAGCTTATCTTTTTTTCGGCATAGCTGTATTAAGCCAGCTTTTCACCTTACCTGACCTTTGTAAGTGTCCAATAAAATTCAAACAAAATTTCCCGCGGCTAGGTACGAATGAACACACTTCATTTATTCAATTGGCTGATTTGAGTATACCACCAGAACATTGGAAACATATGCGTGTCTTTGTAACACTGTTCTACTGCATGAAACAATTTTATCGCCTATGAAAACTCTTAATATTAGATAGAACAGTTTTACATTCAATTCTCGACATCAATACAGTTTGTGCGTGCACCTTTTATTTTCATAGAATTACCAGCGCAAAAGCGTTTATACTTAAAGGCTATGTCCTCATATTTAGAACTTACTTCCCTATTCTGTCAACATGTAAGCATGTAAAAGTATAAAGAGCAGTGGAAGCGAGGCCTCACTTTAATGGATTGCATTTCAACCCGCAAGGTATCGAGTTTATATACAGGTCATCACCGGAGTTCGCGGTCAGTAAAATAATCGTTTTATAATAAAGACGCTATCCGTGAACTAGGTGACCTGGAATTTTCTTTACACCAGAAATGTTATGGTATGTCAATAATAGATTCTTAATGTGTTTTCAACAATACAGTGATAAATATTATTGGCGTCGCTTTGGAGAGCGGCGACTAGTATGTAATACTTTTTTTTCGCTTATCGGAGGTGAAGTTATTTTACGGATCAATGTGTACATTTTTGTTTTAAGAACATCTTGCATAGTGGTGATTTTTTGCGTAAATAAGTGTAAATAAGTACTGCATTTGTGCCTATTACATTTATTACAACATTTATAGCCAATAATTCAAAGCTAATTGTTTTAATTAATAACTGATCCACAACTGATCACAGGGGAAAGATCACAGGGACTGGGCAAATATGCGAAACTTTTTGGTTTTGTATAAAAACCAAACATAATCAAAATATATTTATTTTGTGGTTTTTCTAATTTGCTTATTTAGTGGAGAATCAATGTAGTACGATATTTGACGACCTATCACGCAAACACGTTTATTGGAAGGCGTAGTGGTACGAAAACGTACAATATATTAGTTTATTAATAGACATATAATAACGATCGCTAAACACAACTTCACCAAATAGCAGTACATAAATGATGTCAGCCGGAATAGCTCAGTTGGGAGAGCGTAAGACTGAAGTTGTTTACGCAACAATCATCTAAAGACCCCGGTTCAATCCCGGCTTCCGGCACGAACGGAACAGTTCGGCGGCAGACAATTTTTTTATGTCAGGTAAATAAATATAATAAAGCTTTATTTTATGTTGACATTTTAAAATCCAATTTACTACAATTTGACAGTTTTATTAAATTTAATGGATGCCGCGTGGTGACAACTTAATTAAAATTTCTTACATCAATTAAATATCTTATAAAAATACACGTGTTTTATATTAACAAATAAATGCAAACAACACATCTATTATCCATGTATTTTTATGGTTGTCTATCATAGGCATTAAGTGCTATCCCTACCACATATAGATCAATATTATTGATTGTTACAATGAGTTGCGATAAAGGAAGCAGCCGCTTATCAAGGGAGGAGCTGTGTCCCAGCAACCCGTTTCCCTAGAGTCAAGCATTCCTCGGAGTTTTTTTAAGAACCACATATAGAGCGCAAAGCGCGACACGTATTACTATCCAGGTGGTATGGGCCCTTTAGCATTATCCGACCGTTACGTCCATAGTTATCTTCCTTAGAATTTGAGGAATTTTGAAATCGTTGTTCGAAGTCCAAAATTTTCATCCGATTGTTCCCAATTTTATCAATGAGGACCCAACCCAAACTCTCTATATGAGCAATATCGGACCATAAGTCCAGATTTATGTCTTTTTAAATTTAATAATAAAAATGAAAAACTGCTTGGTTAGGTGATAATGTCAACATTTTTCATCAGATTCTTTCAAACTTACAGTGTCTTCAAATCAATGAGTATTTTTACCTCATTAAAAATGAGAAACATCGGGACATTAAGTCCAGAATTTTTTTCTATTAAATTTGACAAAATAAACAATTTCCACGTGTTTAAAAGATTTCACAACTTTCGTCTGAATCTTTCCAAAGTTGTTAAGTGTTTTATATCAGTATTACTCGAACCCTGTTAAAAATGATGAATATCGGAGCAATAAATCTATTATGATCTTTTACTGATTTTCAAAGTATTGTGAAATGCAGCTTCTTTATGCAATGTACAGTTTTTATGCAATTTTTTTCTTCAAACTTGTACAGTGTTTTCATATCAATGAGTACTCAACCCCTATCGTAAATGAGCAACGTAAGAATAAGTTCAGAATCATCTCCCCTTGAAAATATGAAATTACGCTTACAAGATGAAGCAGATTTTTTAAAATCTACACAGTTCTGTTCCATTAATGAAAACTGCACACGGATGCCAGTAAAAAAAGGAAACCGATGTAAATAAAAAGAACTATAAAATATTTGAGGGTAACAACACAAAATCATAGATAATGGTTTTTTGGGGGTTATAACACAACATCATAAATAATGGTTATTTTGGGGTTATAACACACAATTATAGATAATGGTTATACTAGCATCTTTTTCTATTTTAGCACAAGATTTCAAAGTTATCACAAGACTTCAATAAATTTTTAATTAATAAAGTTGAAGGTATCAGAAAAGATATCTCTGAACATGCCCTATCTGAAGCAAATTCAAAACAGAGAAATGATAATAATCCAACAGCAGAAACATGCAATTTAACACATTTCCGTCCGACAACTGAGGAAGAAGTTGAAAAAATCATTATGCAATCCCCAAATAAATCTTGCGAACTTGACCCTATTTCAACTTGGCTCCTGAAAGAATGCAAAACTGAACTGCTACCAATACTGACAAAAATTATCAATCTTTCGATGGAAACAGCAAGTGTGCCAAGATCCTTTAAAACATCACATATATGACCTTTATTAAAAAAGCCCACCTTAGATAAAGAAACACTACAAAACTATCGCCCGGTTTCGAATCTGCCATATGATTCAAAATTATTGAAGAAAGTTGTCAGCAAAAGAATAAATGAACAATTGACAGAAAACAATTTAAATAATGAAAACCAGTCTGCATACAGGTAGTTTCACTCAACAGAAACAGCTTTATTAAAAGTTCAAAACGATGTCCTACAATCATTAGATAAAAAAAGGTCACTGTCTTTGTTATGCTGGATCTCTCTGCCGCTTTTGACACCATCGACCACATAACCCTTTTAAACCGCCTCGAACAACAGTTTGGCTTTGCTGAAAAACCACTATAGTGGGTAGCTACCTACCTATCTGACCGCTTCCAAACGGTGAGCATTGACGGCAAGGTATCAGAACCAGTGCTGCTGACCTTTAGCGTACCTCAGGGATCTGTGTTAGGCCCAACATTTTATACCATGTATACTAAACCTGTTGGAGAAATTTGCAAAAAACATGGACTCGGACATCACTTCTACGCCGATGACTCGCAGCTCTACCTTTCCTTTGAACCCACCGATGGAGCAGCACAAGACGAAACACTACATCGAGTTGAAAAGTGCCTCCACGATATCATCTCGTGGATGAATACAAATATGCTCAAACTTAACACCGACAAAACCGAGGTCATAGTATTTTCAAGTAAATAACGCCAAGTACGTGGATGGGTTAACTATTAAAGTCGGGGACTCGACAATTAAACCATCGCAATACGTTCGAAATCTCGGTGCTTGGTTTGAGAACATGGAATGAACATGGAACACCATATTAATGGTATAAGTAGATCAAGTTTCGGTCAGATTAGGCAAATAGGTCACATCAGGCAATATCTTACACCAAATGCCATAACATCCTTGGTCAATTCACTTGTCACGTCTCGGCTAGACTATTGCAATGCACTGCTGTAAGGAACACAAACATCAGCTATCAAGAAACTACAAAATGTTCAAAACACTGCGGCGCGTGTTATCACAAGAACATCCCGCTATAGTCAAATAACACCGATCCTTAAAGAATTACACTGGCTCCCAGTAGAAAAAAGAATCCACTTCAAAATACTTACCAATGCGTTCAAAGCCTTAAATGGACAATCGCATGTATATCTGAAAAACCTACTTTAAGTCAACGAACCAAGGCGAAACTTAAGATCAAAGAACGAAGCGACTTCATTAGTGATTCCAACGAAGATTAAATCCGTAGCGTATTGGGGAGCGAAGTTTCATGTACGCTGCTCCCAAACTCTGGAACTCACTTCCATCAAACATTCGAGGTTTTTTAACACTGAATTCATTCAAAAAGGCACTGAAAACTAACCTCATCCTCCAATCTTATGCAATATAAGCAGTGGTTTATTCAATTCATTATATAAAATCTCAATCATCATGAACTTGAATTAACCCTTTTAAAAGAAGCATAATTATTCCTTTGAGGGTTTGTGGACTCGTGGTAATGGCATCCTGACGTTACCCTTGTCTTTTTCTCTGTTTTGTCTCTGTTTTGTCTTGCAGATCTTTCAAATCTATGGTTACTGTGCATGTTTTCTTTTTTTTGTTTTACGTAGTACTTATTGTTTAAGTTTTAGATTTAATTGTTTCATTAATTGTCTTATAGCTATACACATAGGGTAGTGTTATAGTGTCTTGTTTATCTTTCTAATCTAGGGTTACTGTGCATGTTTTTACGTAGTAGTTATAGTATAATAGAGTAGTTTTATAGTATAATTGAGTAGTTTTGATCTATTTCTTTTGAAACAGTGTTGCAAAATGTATTCGTATCTGCGATACGTCAAATGTTCTTATGTAAAGCGCCTTTGAACGTGCACTCATGCATGAAAAGGGCGCTATATAAATCCGGTATAATAATAATAATAATAATAATAATAATAATAATAATAATAATAATAATAATATTTTGTTTAAAATAATCGGCCAATATATTAATATTTACAGTAGAAAAAAAATCGTTCCATGTAACTTCATTGAGTGCCTTTTGCACTGAAATTCCCGACGCTCTTTGATGCTTTGCATCAATACTTATCTTGTTTTTGTTTTATTCAACAATAATTATTCCACCATATTGACTGTATTAAGCATGTGCGCGATGATTCCCGATACTGTTAATAATCGAATCAAATGGCAATGCCCGACAAACCACTAAAACAGGTTTGTTCGAAGAACGCGCCCATTAATACGGATACTTCGCGCGTGGCCGGTTGACTCATATGTTTTTATTTCACTTCCAGTCTTCTTTTGGTTTTCTGTTTTGTTTATATAGGTTTATGACCAGCAATATGTAATAATGTAAAATAAGCCGCGAAAACTCCGCGTAACATCCCGTACTGCGTGTGATGCAGCTAAGAACTGCACAGAAAAAGACATTCGCTATCCTTGATCTCATTCATTGAACTATCAACGCCGTATATCTTTTTTAAAGATATTTCTTGTCTGAAATAAAAGAACACTACGTAGTAGTGAGAATATGAGCTATGATATTATTTGAAATATATACACATGTTCGATTGTATTATTATTTTTTATGTTATGCTCTTCAATTGTTTATAGAGAAATATCCTTGAATTTAAACGGATAATTCACTGTTTCCAACAGTAAAAATGAACGGTAAAATTATCGATAATTTTTTTGTTTTACCGGAACTATTTTGGATATGTTTGGTTTTCCAACTTTGACCCCCAATTTTTCAAAGAGCGATTACTCTGCAAGGAATAACAACTATCGGATAAGCTTACGTTGAAAATACATGTAGTGACATTAAGGGGCGTCCGATGGGGAATTAGATTGACCGGATTGGCAAAAATACAAAAATAATACTTTGTAAGCATAAAATATAAACAAAGTTTATTGGAATCGGTATAATATCGATTTTAATTAACTCGTGATTATAGACAAAATCGATATTCCACCAAATCCAACAAATATCCACCATATAATTGTTTTAGAAATATACGAGATAAACAATATATGCAACTAAATTCGCTACTCTGGGTCAAGTGTGAGGTTTTTTAGCAACGTTAAACCGGTTCAACCCAGCCGCTTTTAATCGACCGTTCCGAGGCGGTTTTCATAGTTTTGTTTGTGTGTGTTTGTTGTGTACGTGGGTGTCTTGTGTACTGGCTTTGTCATGTGCCTCGTTATATCGATTGACTGCTTGCAATAAATAAAGGACTGCCTTGTATACCAGGGTAATACGGATTCTCTTCTGCAGGTGCAGCTGGGGGTTACTTTTAGTATATTTGACCATTGGATTTCGTGTCACCGAAATACATTTGGTATATTGTTAAATTTGTTTTTTCTGCCCTGGTTTGGTTAAACAAACGTCAATACAATAACTACTAATGATATTTACATATGTTGATAACGACAACAGTCGGAAAACTTAAGTGATAAAAATAACTAAAGCAGTTATAATCACATTCAAATAGATTTGTTTTATCTTGTCATTGTTAAGTACGTTAATTATATCATCTTCTAACAATTCTTAACTGTGCATAAACTATACAATTTAGAATTTAGTTTTATATTTGATGTTTTGTGCTAAATATCGAAATTCAATTTACTTGAAAGACTTTTCCGCGGTATTACACCGAAAGCAAACAAATATTCTTTTTAAATGAATCGATTTCAGACCGCCCGGCCCAAAATGCGAGATTCGCGCCCAGTCAAGGAACAGATGCGAAGAAAAGATATTGCGAGTAAAGCTGGATAAAATGAAAGAAGACATAGGGATGGCCCATGACAGCGCGGTCAATCGACGTCAGACTCTTAAGGACGACCGCCGAGAAATACGCTTGACAACTAGGGGTAGTTGAACACGAGAAACTTGAACCTCAGGCGACATTAGAGAATACTAACACTCATTTTTATAATTGTGTCACATAGCGCCTAAAATATCTAACTAAGAATAGAATTAATTTATGTTCGTTTTGCATCATGTTCAATATCGTGTCTTCTTAAATAGATATGCAAACAGACACCATATATTAACGTCAAACTAGACGAGACAAACGTACTAGTAATGACCCATTGCTCGTTTCGATGATTATTTATGTCTTGGGTAAGCATGCGGCCCATTGAATTTTGTATAATCTCATGTAAGTGTCGGGCTGACGTCCATATACGTCTGTTGCATGCGTCATATTACTTCGTTAACTTTCGGTACGTGATTTTGCACGAGTTGCAGTCGGACTTTGTGCACGTCAATATTGGGTGTTCCAATTTTTATTAATATATTGATTTTCAGTAGAGAAGTCAGTACCACTCATACAGCCGGATATAAAAGGCACACACTTTGTTATTGTCACGAGGCGGCCCCAAGCCGTTATGCCGCCGCATGTATCTTGTAGTTAAAAATATTGTAAGGACATTGAAAAACGTTTTGTTAGAATAAAATTAACAGAATTAAATCGTAGTAAAAACTGGAATGAAGTCATGTACGTAAACTGTGTTTCAATTACACAATGTGACAAAAACAACAACAAAAAGCGCAATTGTAAACGCTATATCCCGAACATTGGCGTTCAAAAACTTGAGAATGTTACAAACAAAGGAAGCTACTCACGCACGCTTAGAAGAAAAATAAAAAAATAGACACACTTGTAGTAAAAAGATAAAACAAAATTTTACCAATTTGCCAATGAGTCTCTCATTTCTAAAGTAGGAAAATTACTAGAACATACAGGTAGACAGTGCATTGCCCAGTTCTACGAGTAGACATATTCTGCTAAATTTGTTACTGACGACACAACATATTATTGCTGATGATGACGGAGCAATCATTCAAAAGAAGATCCAATATCTTATGGAAACAGTAATAACAACCTGAACAAACGCTGTTAAGGGATTGTTGTTGATAACGTGTAATCAGTGATGGAAATTCGAGGAAGTTATGGTGTTTAAAAATGTGCGTTTCAGCGTGTTTACGTTGACAACTGACACGATACTTTTTTGCATTAAATAAAGTTGACGTGAACTATAAAATAAATATTGTTTATAACAAGGAAGAACAATTTTTTGTTTAGCCCGTTGTTTGAACATAACCGTAACCGCCATTAGAACTTGTATAAGATTAGAACATATAAAAATAACCTTCCGGCAAAATCATAAACGATCAAACATAAATAAGACATTACTATAGTGGCAGATAACCATGGTGGTTATAGCACAACACATCTTATTTTTCTAAATAATTACGTATTAAACAATATTAAACCTCACATAATTTTGTTTCTTCTTTGCGTATATAAACTTCACAGGTCCGTTATTTTGAAGAGTGCCCTGTAAAGATGCGCACGCATAGTCAGCGGGCGCTATTTTGAATAGTGCCCTGTAAAGATGCGCGCGCATGTAATAGTGCCCGTGAGAATGGTTATTTGTAACATTTGTGCAAGTTTTCGTATGCAATCATTTTTTTGCTTTATATACTTAGGGTAACGTCTGACCACAAACTATCAACAGACAATTAGTACAACTGGGATCGCCACCTGGAACCAGTGCACAACATGTGGGGTTCATACCGTTTTAAGGACAAGCAAAACCTCACTTTTACCCCATAATTGATCAGAAGTCAAACGCACGTCTAAAACGATCTCAGTAAAAATGTACATATGCAGACATATAATGAATATACTTATATAAAATCTTTGCTCGTGAATTGAATATTTCATTTACAATTATAGTACATTAGTGTCGTAAGTATTGTAATCTATTTAAACATGTATGGATTTGTTGAGTTCTTGGTCCTTTTGGAGTCGTGGGTATTAAGATCGCATGAAATCACTTTATAAAACGTTCGCATATAATGAAATACATACCGGTATTCTTTCTATATAACAAAGTCACCATCGTTATGCTGATCACAAATGCGATAAAACAGGTAAATATTGTATTTCAACATAACCCGTTACGTTCTAATAAAAACAAACATACTTGTGTCCTTTTAATCTCCACGCAGAGTTGTCGTTCCTTGCTCTCACTTACACCTCTGCGTAAGGCTCAGCATGCCATTTTGCCTATAAAATAGGTAAAACCGAACAAACGCATTCAATGTATATTTGATTTAGATGTTTTAGGATCAGAGGCGTAAAATAATGAAATAGAAATGTTAAATTAACGATAAATCGTGCAAAGACTTGCGAGTTTTAATGCAACTCTTTGGAACTATTTTATTGCCCATTTACGCAGATGTAATCATTCCACGCACTTCACAAATATGTTAACAATTGAACATAATTTGTATTGAGTGACGTTAGGTATTGCTTCGACGCATTCATGTATGTTGTTTTATTAACATCAAAAAACCATATCAATTTGATAATAATGAATTAAGACTAAGATAAGATATCATGGTATGAGATGGTTTTCTTTAATGCAGTGAATGCAATGTAACCGTCGTGCAAGAGATTGTTTAGTATACTGTAGCCTCAATGATGAACGCTTGGAATGATCATGACATGAATGAGACGCTTTCATAACAATAGTCCGTTTTGAGCCCAACACAGAGGTGAATGTAATGTAACCGTCGTGCAAGAGATTGATGTCCTTTATTAATTGTTCATATTATGTTTCTAAGTGACAATAACTCGTTTATTTTTTAGAATGTTCCATTAACATCGTCTGAATACATTTTTACATAATACATTAACCTCCCTTGCAATGCCAAAATTTATGCTTTTTATAGCATGCACATATCGAAATTGAAACAGCAAATCAGAAACCACGACTCAAGAAGTACCTTACTTTCAAGATGGCTGTTTATTTCGATGTTAACAGACTATAAACATATGGAAAGAAAAATCATATCTAAAGACCAAAGGTAAATAATTATATTTATAATGATTCATGTTCATATACTTGTACACTATTGGTGATGTAACATATTTATGAAAATTCCTCACGACTCAGCAAGGATATAGCAAATGAGATGTTTTAAAGCCATTAAAATACAAGAAACAAACTCGAACTACAACAGACATGAAACGAACAAGTTAGCAATGCATTTCCAGAAAATTATTGAACAAATTAAGTGTGAGAAAGGACATGAATATGTTTCAGTAAAATATATTGAGCAGTGGTTTAAAATAACATAAGCAAAAGATACTGAATCCCACAAATTTAACAGAAAATGTGTGAGATGGTGTTTCAATGGAGGCCCATCGTTTGCGGTAGTCATGAAACGATCTGAAATAGGGATCGCTCATACAACATGTGCGTGTACAAAGGAAAATATTTTATTTTTATTTTTAGTAAGTGGTATCTTTGATATGTTCTAGTTGCCACACAATCCAACAAAGAGGTGGTTGCATAATGTATTAGTTACAAATGACGACGACACAATTCAGCGCGATGTGCTTTTTATATCATTTAATATGTGGACTAAAGCCCAACTTTTCTGCATATTGCTTTGATAACATTTTGCTATTCCTAATATGCCCACCTATTGTGTGTTTAACGGTCTTTAACAATGTTTTTGGTAAGGTTCGATTTTTAATATTGCGTATTGTAATGATGTTGTATGTATCTGTCGAATTAGGAACTTCTAGTGTAAATAAAATCGATTTTTTCTTCTATATTAGCAAATTTACTTGTATTGATCAATGCTTGAATCGTTTGGCAGTTTTTGCGTTCATTTTTGATAGCCATAATTAATCATTACCAGTGCACACACAAACTCATAAGCAATAACTGAAGGAAATCGTTCCTGAGGTAAAGATACCGATTCTCTGTTTTCATGTTGCGGTGTCATGCCGTTTCCTCGAACGGATTAGGGTTGTGTCTAAAAGTAATGATAATCGCTGCAGATGACGTGGTGGTTGGATTTAAGAAGACAGATTTAGATTCTGGCAACTTCCTGTCCCGAAAATACAATGATAAGATAGTATGTCATATATATCACTGAATGATGCAATTACCTTCCCGTCAGGGTGGCATATAGTAGTCTGATTGCCCGTCCGTCAGTCTGTCCGTCCGGCATTCTGTTTCCGATTTTTGTTTCTTAAAAGCTTCGAGATATTTACCTGATTTTTGGTATGTGAGTCTACCTACATGAGTGATAGATCAAGTTCTAATTTCATTCCGGTTCGTTGATTTTGTACGAAGTTATGGGACTTGAGCTCATGAATTTTCTTTACAATAACAGTTTTCCTGACTTTTTGATAATCGCTTGGAGATATTTATTTGAGTTTTTGTGTGCGATGTTATCTACATGACTAATATATCAAGTTTGAGTTTCGTTACTGTCCAATGATTTTGTACGAGGTTACATGCTTAAGACTTGGGAACTTTCTTTAAAGGAAAGTTTTAGTTAAAGTTTTCTTTAATGTTTTCTGGATTTTGTTTCTGAAACGCTTTCAGATACTGACATTTTTGCGTGTGTATCTACCTACATGTCATAGCGAACAAGTTAGAGTTTTGTTATAGTCCATTTAATTTTGACCACAATTAATATGCTTCCAAAAGTTTAATTGAAGTAACAAACTTGTCCCATAGGTCGTCTCGATCTTGACATTGTCCAGAAACGTATTCAGCAACGAGAGAAACGCTGCGAAAATTGCAGGCGAGAGAAGGGGCGTTCATTTTAACTCACTATAGCAGACTGTGATCATGGGCAAAAGGGCAAGCGGCAGTTTTTCTTACATGGCTATTGTAAAACGTTGTGAACATTGTAGAAGTTTTATGTCAAAATTGCTCTGAAAGTTTGTTCAAATTGTATTACGGCGGGATCCTTAAATAGCTCCGGAAACATCAACACGCTGCTAAGAACATTTCAGATCCCTCGGGTGTCCGTTGAGCGACTAGGTACTAAACAATGTGTAAGATAAGTGACCGCTTATAGCCATTAAATTGATTTGGGGCCGTTTCTGTCGGTACGAACTTCTTGCAGTGTTACCTCCCTTTTAAGTTTTTACTGACTTGAGTGTTATGGTTTTTATTTCAATGGCCATCATTGTAATTTTATTTAAAATTGTTATTTTATATCTGGTTAAAAGTTAAAAATGTCATATTAATAAGAAGTTAACAATTGAAAATCATAATAATTTTTAATTTTTGTAATGTCTATCATCACGTGACCTTTAATGATAGCTGTTTTTATATGTGATGTGCTCGGAACCAGTCAATTGTTTTATGGAAGTCGTGGCATGTGGTGTCAATTGTTAACGGACCATTTTCTCGTGCTACCGGTTTGTTACATGCTGAACTTTATCCCATGCTGAATAAGATAGAGGGCGTCTTTTATTTTATTTTAAACCGAATCATTATCATTATGTTACGCATTTGACAAAATATGATTTTTATTTCGACCATACTTGATCCGCGACCGAATGGTTCTGGCTCCATTTAATTTAAAACCAAACTGTTTCGACACGGATTTGAATAAATGTACAAACTAAGGCATATTAAAGAAGAAAATATATAATAAGTAAAGTCATAGATTTGTGTAAGATACTGGTCTTCTTGGTTCTTAGTTTCTGAAGATTATGACAAACCTAACATATTGCCTTGTTACAAAATAGTTTATCTTCAATAATAAGAACAATACAATCATTGCCCTTAAGCGATCACTTGAGTTTAATATACATAACCTGGTGCCTTAATGTTTGTTTCATCCTACTTAATCCAAACATAGACATGATATGGTTAACTGAACTATTGCCGACAAAGTGTCCACATATTGAGTCATGCAAATATCTTCTAGAATGGTGACAAGGTTTTTGTAAGATGTGATCTGGTAACCTTTTGTTGGCCAAGATTCGAACTCGGCTTAGATATTGTCAAAATAAACATTTTTACCAAGTTTCATCAACATTGAGTCGTCAATTTGGCGATTTGAATGGTAACTAGATTTTAAGATTTGGCATCATGATCAAGTTTTTAGACGCACGTGACCCCCATTCAACCTCGACCTAGATTTTGTCAAGATATATATTATTAATAAAGTTGCATCAAGATTGATTCATAACTGTGTCTCCGAGAGAAGATGCAAGGGTTTTGTGACATATGTTGGGTGCACGTGAGCCAGATTCGAACTCGGCCTCGATATTGTAAGATGACAAAGTTATATCAAGATAAGATGAAATACTAATAAAAGAGCTAAATGTTCACGACGCACGACACACGACAAACAACTCAAGACGACGGAAATAGGATAAAGGGTGACCACAAAAGCTCAAAATAAGCACGAAGTTCTCAGATGACCCAAATACAATCTAATATCGAGTTAAACAAACAATAACATAATAATAAAAATCAATAATAAAAAGGAAAACAACCTAACTGTGTTTAAGAGATTTTGCAAAATTTCGATAAAACAGGTCCGATAACACAGAATAGCCAACATAGGTAGGAACATTCGTCCACTAAATGCATTCCACACCCTGAGCTTCATAGTTAGCGCAGTTGTGGGCACTGTTGTAGTAACACTGGGTCAATATGATCTCGGAACCCATGCACTGGACATCATCCATTAGAATTGGACCTACACCCATCCCGAAATATGCCATGCTCCTTAGCTCTCCATTACTTCCACTACAACGTTATCAGAATATAAAATCTTAAATACTTTGATAAATAATACGTATATTTTTATACCAGTACTGCTAAAAACTTTATTTAGGATGTCTCCATATGCATTTTAATAGTTCGTGTATTAATGATAGTATTCTTGAATATGAACATAAAACATTTTATACCAAATAAACTGGTCAAACTATATCAATAGAGCTTAATGATTTATCATTTACTTTATTATACTGTTTCCTTTATACAGTCATTTTAATTTTTATTATAAGTGGCAATGCTATGCAAAAAGACGGACCATGGCGTTTACCTGTGACCTAACATTCTGCAAGTTACGTCCAGATTAGAGGCGTATGATTCCCATAAGTCGTCACAAACCGTTCCCCATGTTCCTCCGATGTTGACCTCAATACGCCCCTTTTTGGGGTCACATACCCCCGCTCCGCCCCCGTCACACAGACGCCACGACGTCCCGTCAGGCTTCATGACCGCGTTGGTACAGGCGCCATTGCAGCCCATGACTGTGTAGAGATATGTATATTACAGTCTATCATTGTATGCGATTAATAAATAGTTTTGTTTTAAGATATGTAAATTTTGTTTCACCTTCATTGATTACAATCGTATGGTTAGTTTACATGTTAATTTGTTAGTATATAGTTCCTTTAACAATTCAACCTGCTTGATATAAAACATGTATAGCTATAATAAGAGGTGAATAAAATCAACGCATAACATTATATAGACACATACATACACTTCACACACAGACACATTCACCCATGCCATGTTATGAAAGAAAAAAAAGTTTGGACTTCAGAAAATTTTAAAATTTAATCAAAGGGAAATGGTATTGAATATTTAAAGCAAACACCACATTTTACAATAAGATTATTCTATTGATCTACAAATAGCTTTACAATTGCCCAGTTAAGTAGTTCCTTTTCTTGATATTTTGTTTAAGCTTGAATTTCCCATGCTAAGCAAAGATTATTGGTCAGCCTTCTTATTGAAGGTAATAAATCCTTTCTATTGCATACAAATATATAATTTTTCTTATAATTTCTAGGATAAGGATATTTGCCACGACTTCCATAACACCTAGCAATGAGGTGAAAAAATCAGATCCGTGCCATATTCGCGAGTACGTCAAGTCTCATTGTGTACACACCGGTCTTTCTGACCTGTGTTCTTACGCGAAAGGAATTGTGGGTAGCACTTCGTTTACGAATGAAAAGTGAAAGCGAAAGAAGGTCTGGTAATCATGCTTCTGATAATCGCTATCAGGCTTAATAGAGATTCAAAATCACATTTAAACATAATTAGATAACATTTCTTTAAACAACATTCCGTTTTAAACACACAATTAAAACGATTTTTCTTTCAATATTAACATTTTCATTCCTACGCAGAACTACTTTGGCGAAAGCATAATTCCCCAAACCAGGGGAATGTGATGCGTCTAAGCATAGAGGTGACAATAACGTAGTGACGTCACCATCTATGTATAGAATGCGTCAAGTCTTGTATTGCCTTCTGCTAATGTGAAAACCTAAACCAATTCTATCAAAGAATATCTACTGAATAATTGTGTGTGTTTTTTAATCGCTGAATTAAGGACCCTGTAGGCATGTCGTTAGATCCATGTGAGTAGGGAGAAAAAAGGCGCATATACAGTCTTTTATTTAGAAAGATAATACAAATGGAAAAAAATAAAACAAGAAAAAAACAGACGACATTGTGGTCTTATGTTAATATAGGAACGTACGGAATACAATCGTAGACTATCTAACGTGATTGTTAACGTGAATATACTATGTACTTGATATAAAAAACGATAGGCATACATACAATCATCTCAATATATAAGTCAAACAACAAGAAATAATGTTTACTTTGTGAACAAGTCGCGTTCCCATTCCATTGCCCAACTCCGTTACATGTATAAAGCATATTGCTTCCCGGGGCAGGGGAATAGCCGTTGTCGCACAGATAGGTCACTACAGAGCCGACAGTAAGCGGGTCGTTTACGTTCGGATGTTGAGCGTTGGCAACAGCGGGAAGATTGGAAACCGGGCATACTTTAAGTAAAAAACAACATGTGTTCATATCTTGTATCTCTTTTTAAATCAACGAACATACTCAAAGAAAAAGGATTACGAAAATTACGAAAATGTTACCACCTAGACTTACAATAAGGTGAACAGAAAAAAATCAGACGACTGCCGTATTCACGAGTAATTTAAGAATTTCATTAAATGTTGTTTATGAGAAAACGAAAAGCAACTTATATCAAAGAATATCTACTGAATGTATGTATGTTAAACTCTCTAAAATAAGAAACATATTTGTTTTCAGCACCTTACAAACATTACACATAAACTAAATGATGCGGTGGTCGGTGGACTTTGCCATGGGATTCACAATACGTTGTATAAACTTCTTTGGGGTTTGATATTTATATAATATATCGCCAATATATAACTGATATTATTATTATACTTCATTAAAGGGAATTGTTCACAGTTTTGAGCATGTTTAAGTTGAATGTTATATGATCATGAACATCATATTATAGTGTTACTTCATTTCTTAATTTAAATTTTGTCTGACATCGTACAATTAATAACCCTCTCGCAGTGTATTTAAAGGAACATGTTTGGCAAATGGACATTTTATTTCTTCAAAACTACGAAGTCCCTTTAACTTACCTGTTGGAGGTTTCGCAAAGTGCAGCGTGTCTTCGGTCTGAAACACAACCGTGATGCCCATAAGAGCCGTTATAAGATTAGAACAGATAAAAATAACATTCTAAAGAAATCATTAACGATCACATTGATTTATAAACATATTCATGTTGGTACATAACCATGGATTTAATAGCGAAACGTATCTGCAATTTCTTTAAAATGACGTGTTAAACATGATAGAAACGATGCTAGATTGACATACATTTTGTATATTAGTTTTATTTAAAAACATGAACTCAACTTAATATAAGTAACCTTATTTTCTGTGTAAATATATGAGCAAAATCAACAAGTGCAATTGTGTTTCAATAGCATAAAGAGTGATGTTTATATGTATGGTAAACTTGGTACAGTCGTTTCACTTTGACAATCAACGATAATTAGAAAATTTAGAAGTTCAACAATTCTCGACGGTGAATGTTTTGTAGGCAAGGTTTGAATTGACAAAACATATCGTCTTTCTGATTTTTAATTTGAACAGTTTATAAAGACTAAATAATATCCACCCTTTATTTATTTATAAAGACAAACATAATATACATTAAAATCATTCTTATCAAAACTATTGCATACGCAGAAAGCAATAAAACTATTTCTAAATATTTCGTTTCTTTTTTTTCCCATTTAAAACAGACGCCCTTATGATTTTTTATTTTATTTTATTCAGACGCTCTTTTTAAAGAATACATAATATTCTACACGAAGGCACTGAATGACAATTGCCTGATGTTAAGTGAATATGAAGATCTATTTACCGTCTCCTCAGCGTACATCACGTGTTCCCATGAAGCGCAGTCCAGCGTTCTGTTCGCGTGCTTCATCTGGTTCAGACGACACCAGGACGCCGTCTGGCGCCAAAAGAACGCCACGCACGTGGGCCCAGCGTCCACGCATTTCATCTGGCATTTCTCTTTGCTTGTTACCTGGAATTTAGATAATAATGAAGCAACAAATGTTGAATGAATGTCAATGAAGATAATGAGTTCAAATTCTGCATGGGAAGTGTGCAAAGGGCATTCCTAAAATCTCACTAGAATTCAAGGTTTTCAAAAAGCGCGCATTTGGAAGTAATGTACATTCAAATATTTAATGTACATATTGATTGTATATGATTTTATTTTGGTATTTAAAAGTCTTTCGATTTTGTAAGTGTTACTTTTTGCCTGAAAGGAACAAATTAACCACCTACCGTGTAATAATCCCAGCCGGAAACAGGTGATCCATAAAGCTGATCCCAGCACGCCGTCTCGTACCTGAACTTCCGGGGAATCACGGTCCTTGTCGTTACCTGGCCGAAAACGCCAGCGACGCAAACGAATAAAATAACGGAAACTGTACTCGGTGCGTTCATTATCTCTAGAAGGCCAAATAACCTCTGAAAGTTGTGGCTCTATAATGGTTTTTTAATGACATACAACTCTATATTTTATAGTACCATCTACAGTGGCGCCAATGCAAAACGTCCACCATCTTAGCTGCGAAAACCATAAGCAATAAACTCGTTAATAACACGAATAATCAGTCATATTACATTGAAATATGTCTGCAAAAACAAAAGGAAACATAATTTTATGTTCAAATTATTATCGTGATAAAAAGTCAAAACCATACATTCCAAATGTATTGCGTTATGCTAGGATGAGTTCAATTTGAAGGTTGTCACGTGAGCGACTACCAGTTGTCGTCAAAGGAAACTTTGTATTCTTTTTTGGATAACTGAGAATGAACGGTTGTATCTGCGTAGAACTTATTTGAGCAAATACTTCGATTTCAAGTCCAATCCTTGAATAATTGAGAAAGTTATGTTTATTTATAATAAACGCAGCACAATAGTGTGTGCAGATAACAAATAAAAAGTCATTGAATCTAGAAATATCAACAGATAAATTAGTTTTGTGATTCACTAACAGTTAAACTATACAAAGTTTGTGTGTTAAAGGATATTTATTGTAAAATGTACATATAATATGGCGAACAATTTAACACAAGATAATCTATCAGGAGAGATAGTCTCGTTTTTACTAGGATAAAGAAAGATCGTAAATATGTGACAGTAAAAAAGATTTACCATAGGCTTGAATAGCCTCTGTCAAAACTTCTGGATTTAACAAACTGAACATTGCATTGAGTGCGTTAGTGCTCCGTCCAATAGATGGCGATTGTCAGCGGTAGTCCAGAGAAGATCTGAATGAGGTGTCGCTCAACCAGCATATGTCTGTACCAAAGAAAATAGTACGTGTATGGTGTTTTGTTTATGGTATTTATGTACTGTTCTAATTGTCACACAATTCATTTCTGGGGTTGTATGCATTATTTATTAATTACAAACAACAGCGACACTTTTCCCCGCTTTTTATATTATTTCAGATGTTATATTCTCAGAATGTAAACCTTTAGGGTATTTGCCTATGTTAAACAAGTTTTTAGTACGCGGCTTGTTTATTCTAGTACGAATTATAGGGCTATTGTTTGTATAGGTCAAACAATTTGACAACAAGTTCACATTAAATCGATCCTGGACTCGGTATACTAGTACGCATGTACGGCGGAGGAATATAGTTTTGGCGTTGTCCGTCCGTCGGTTCGTCCGTCCGTGTGTCCGTCTGTCTATCACAAACTTGTTAGTAATGGCGGAGTACATCAATTCAACGAATTTGCTTCTTCAATATGCACAAATGCTGTAAGTGTTCACTAAATACTGCGCTTTATGTGACACATGACAAACTGTATCCGGTACAAATCAAAATTAAAAAGCAATAACTTAATGACTTTGTGCACCCTTAGGTGAAGATTCTAAATATCTATTTTGTGTTTTCACGTTACAATGACATGTCATTTTATCGAACGGATCAGTGTTGTATCCAAATGATCGTCGCTGCCGACGACGTGTGAGTTGAGTTACAGAGGCCAATATGCTGACAAAGTGCGTCAAATAGGCGAAAATTAGTCTTTAAGTTCTCAATATGAAGCACCTTGTATGTTGAATCTAGCATAAATATGGCAACACATAGAAGAGAAAGAACATTTTGTAAAGTTTTGGCATTAGTTTTCTAGAATTATCTTTTTCCTCGAAACTTGTTCAATGGACCGATAGTTGGTGTCTATGTATTTATATAAATATGCTAAAGTTTGCTTATAATTGCTAAGGCTATTGTTTCTAATTTAAATATTTATATTATAAATATATTAAAAGAAGAACGTGACGTTCATAATGAATATCGATTGAAATAATTTAACAGTTCTTTATCAAAACGTCAAACCAATATGTTTCAACAGAACTTCAAATACCCCGCTATTGATTGTACCGTATGACTTTGTATTGATAGGAGTTGTTAGCCGGGTTTTAAATTATACCATGCGATAAAAATACACGGTTTTAACTGCTTACTCAATTAAAAAGGTTCTAATGATCACAACCAACTAATTTTGAAATAGAACTGTGTTTAGTAGCAATAATATGATTTCTAATATTACTGGAAATATAAACCACGTTATAATTATACCGTCGATCCTTAAAGGGACCTTTTCACGTTTTGCAGAGGGGGTAATCTAGTGATAGTCAAGATGGCGACGTCCATGCTGATACAGGTATTTTTCGTTGTATACCCTTTATAATTTGTGTTAATTTTTTTTAAAGGCAGCTCACTTTTCAGCAAGATCAGCAAAACAGTTGCTAGCGTTTGTTTCGTATTATTAATCGCTCTATATCTCGACTTTACTGACTGCGAAATTTCTTGGCGTTATGACCTTATTACAGCTCCACTAAGAACATTCGCAGCGAGTAAAGTTGAGATATATAGCGAATTTTACCCCGAAATTAACTGTAAGCAATTTCTTACTGATATGGCTGGAAAGTGAGCGTCATTAAAAAAATTAACAAAAGTAATACAGGGTATAAAACGGCGCAAGATATATGTCTCGGCATGAACGCCGACATCTTGACTACCACGTGATTACCCCCTCTGTTTTGGTAAATTGACAAAGATGAAAAAAATGTTTAAGATTGCATTTTTGATGTAGTAATGTTATTTTCGAGGAAACATTTATAATGAACATTAGCCATGTTCTAAAATATTTATTATATGCATCTTTTGACGATTTGAAAACCTAAAAATTATAAAGCGTAATACACGCGAAACGATTGCATAATTTGAAAAGTTATGTTGTTATCGTTATGTTTTGTGACTTACGAGGATTGCTTATATAAAGTACACACTACAACACTCATTATATGAACATGGGTGGCCAAGTGGTTTGAGCGCAAAATTTCACTCCGAGGGTCAGTGCTTCGAGCCCAGTCGAGCATGACTTTTTTCTTTTCTTAAATTTCATTCTTGGTTTTTAGGTTTTGGTTATTAGTTCCAATCATTACATTTATCATATTTAAGCATTTAATAACAAACTTTCATTGATGCCAAACTCTGTGAAAAGGTCCCTTTAATATTTTGAAAAAGCCGAAACCGATTCAATACTTCGTAAAAACGATTATTAAATACATTTTAATTTTAAATACAGTATTATTTAATGTACCCCGGGTACGGTAAATATACTTAATAGTACCAGGGAATTCCAACGCTAAATTGCTCGTTGTCTCCGTTTTTTCAAATTAATCATGTTATTATTTATGTCAATATTTTGTTAAATTTATATTATCGAAACGCATACAAAAAAAAAGAATGTTGAGGCAGATTTTGTTTCGTATTCTGTAGGGCGTTTTACGACATCGGATTTTGGGCGGGAATAAAACTCGTGTACAGTCAAAATTGGCCAGGTACGGTTTAGTATATTTTCCGTACCCGGGATACAATTGAGTTCAATAAGAATGTAACACAAGTTGCAATGTGAACGTTGACCCACTGTTTCATCTTTGGGTTCTTAGTCTGACTTATCTCAATTTCGAATTCAAATAGCTGTCATATTTACATAAAGACATTTTTGTTAATGGAATGCATCGTGTAAAAATACTGAAACAGACAAACTCCCACGTCAACCCATTCTTATTCCATTTTAAGCCCTGATAAAACAATGACTCTCAAATTAAAATTGCAAACAAAAACACTAAATTGGCAAACACGGCAGTGCAATTCGTAAACGTAATCTTTGAATCTTTATCCTTATAGACCAACTCGTTATAACTCGCATGACCACTTGACCACCGGAATCTCCGTTTGTAGGATCGCGTTTATAAAGTTAAGTATTAACGTATGAATCATTAGCCCGAAACCCACAGGACAACGTTGTATCTGTTCAAAGCCATTTCATAACATTTAGTTGCGCAGTGAATTATCATGAACAAATGTCTCTCTGAATAAAATCGCTTTATTTCTTGTTCATTTTAAGTGAGCTTTGTTGATAAGGTCCTTTGTATAAACTTTGAACACATATAAGACCACCGATAACGTAAAATGCTTATAAAAGCTAAATTGAATGTGTCTGTATTGTTTAAGAAATTTACTAGATAAAAATGTCTTCATAATTCTCCTCGGTGTCAAGTGTGAGTTAAAACCTTGTTTTAACACCCAATCTCTTGCATCGACCGTTCCAATACGGTTACTCTAGTTTTCTTCGTTTTTGTGTTTTTGATGTTTACGTGGGTGTCATTTGTACTGTATTTGTTGTGTGCATCGTCGTATGCAAATTTTAATTAATAAAACCGCAACTATAATACAGTTTCTGCTGGTGCAGCTGAGGGTTCAATTTTTGTATCATTGATCAATTGAACTTCGTTTTTCCAAAACAAGTTTGGTATATTAATCAATACGGTTTCTGCAGTTGTTTGGTTTAACAAAACATCAATAAAATTACTATTAATATTGTTCACAGATTCTGATAACTACACCAGTCTGATAACTTATAATAGGACATTAATATAATTTAAGCATGTATAATAAAATCGACTTTTTTTTATCTTGTTATTGTTATGTCCGTTGCTTAAATCATGTTCTCACAATTCGCAACTGTTAAATAACTATATACTTTAGTGTTTGTTTTAATTTAATGCTTTACGATAAAATATCGAAAATCACTTAACAACTGGACTATTCTGCTGTAATACACCGTGAACAAACAAATATCCTCTATACATGCATCGATTTCAGACTGCCCGTGACCGGACAAAAATGCAAGATTCGCGCCTAGTCGAAGAACATGTGCGAAAAGAATGTATTGCGAGTAAAGCTGGAGGGAAGAGGACAATTACAACGAGCGAGGCATGGTATAGGGGAGATAACCCTGGGTTATGGTTAGGTTAGGGTGAGTGTTAGGGGTCGGGTTAGGGTTAAGGTATGGTTTAAGGCTAATCCTAACCCTAACCCGACCCCTAACACTTACCCAAACCCTAAACCTAACCCTCTAACCCCCACATGCGCATTACAATACCATGCCTCGCTTGTTGTCGTTGTCCGCTTCCCAAAGCTGGATAAGTTGAAAGAAGACAAAGGGATGGCCCATGAAAACACGACAGATCGATGTCAAAATCTTAAAGACGAGTGCCGAGAAATACGCTTAAGGAAATGTATGAAGGACATGTAGATTGATATATCTGGTTTGATCACGTCATCAAAAAGATATCCATTGTCCAAAAGGTGTTACATAACCCTTATTGTGAGCGCGCGATTATAGGCTTTGATGCTGATCAACAGTTACACATAAATATTAGTCTAATTTCGTGGAAATTAAAAAAGTTGGACTTCTGACACTGGTAAGATTTCACGAATGCCATAGAACACGAACGCGTAATGTGTGTAAGAAGCAGCACTGATGATGTGGGAGAGATATATCTGAACGGTCTCAAATAGACAAAACATTATGTAGAAAAGTACAAAACAAAGGGCTTTGACACAATGCATTCATGGATACATCGTATGAACATATTCATCCAAATACTTAAAGTCTAACATCAGTTAGAACGGAATTTTGAATGTTTACAGCACCGTAAGAGTAAACATCTGCATACCAATTATATTCAAAAGACTATCAGGAGGACACTATTAATATATATCAAAATCAATTGTTATTTTGTTCCTGTCTGTCCAATGCCAGAAAGACAAACACGCCTCATTAGAGCGCATTGACAATCGATGGATCGATAGATAGATAAAATATGCGAAATTTACGAATATTTGCATGAGAACACCACTCTATATGAGACAACTCACAGCATGAGCTAAACTGGTACAAAGACAACTGTATACCATGATATTTGAAAAAGGTGACCTGATTTTGACCTTAGTGAACACAGATTGAATAATGCGTATTTTGGTATTTCAAATAATCACATAGTTTTTTACGAATGTTGAGGATTAGGTGTGTATGTTGTTATTACTACGCTCTTCACTTGTATTATTGAAATTTATTTAAACATACACTTATTAATATAATTTTTTAAATTTCTACTAACTTGTATGATTTGTTCATATTCATTATAATTGTACAAACTGTAGGATCTTGGTTTTATCAGCCAGTTTTGAGCAGCCATCTTGATTCTGTCAGCAATATTTGACGCCATCTGTATAGTTTTTTTTAATACTACATTAGTTTGCACCCATTTATTTATATATAACATGTAGAATTATATAAAAATGTCCTTATGACACACAAAATAACGCATATTTATAAGTAAAATAAATCAAGACTGAAAGTTGCAGCCATCTTGGACGCAATCTTGAATTTCTCAAAACCCTGAAGGATGTCAGTCGGACATAATTTGGATTCTTCATCAAAACATGTCCCTAAAGGAAAAACGCTTTCACATTTACTATACACCCCAATGCCGGGTGTAGTAATTTTTTTTCTGCCGGACTATTAAAATTACTTATAAATCAGTACAGAGTTGATAAAACTGATAAAAATTGTATGGATTTTTCACGAAACAAGAACAAAACGATGAGTCTCTTGTTGCCATTCATTTCGGAACGACATACACCATTTTAATATTCAAACAGACGACAGATTACAAGTCAGCCTTTGAGAAGCGACGGTGGAGGTCAATATTGAAAATAAGCACGCTAATTCAATTGTTGCAGTCCACCATGTTATAAAATGAGGTGAATCATGTCCTGTTTGTGTTATTATTCGATTAATTGTTCTTGCAAATCAGAAATCTCCATTTTTTATTCGAACTTTTATTTATCGAAGAATTTTGCTCGTCACAGTATCTCTTATAAATAGTATTATATTATTCACATTTAAAAAAGATCGACACAAAATGAACTTCGTGATTGTTATTTTTATAATCCTGATATTTATTAATATAATCCAACAATACAAAAATCAATTACGGTAACTGATAAACACACATATATCACTACAAACTACGGGTTAAATGTTAATGTAGGTGCTTTAAAGAAGACTGTTCCTCGATTAAGAAAGCGTTGAAAAGGCCTAAACAATTCTATGACCTTTATAGTATATGGTTATTTCACTATACAATGGCATAGAACATTCCATTTAAACATGAAACATATTAATACATACTTAGTTTATATATAAATATATAATAAAATCTATATAATTAAATACATATACTTGAAAGAGTATACCTTGGAGGTATGGAATGTAAAATTAATCCAATACTATTATAAATGTACTAACCCTTTTCGATATAAATACATCTAATATAAAGGGCATGTCTGTATGGCTATTAAAACAATAAGATTTTAAAAGCGTATTAATATAATTCTTCAGCTGTTTGTCAGCAATCGGACAGGTAATAAATGCATAAATAGTAAACCAAAGCAATGTGAAGTATTCAACTATCTTGACGAAAATCAATATTTAATTGGACATTAAGCTGCTTGCAAATGAATAAGTCTTTGTTTATGCAAAGGCTATATCCATTAATTTATTGTAAGCTTCATGACACGATTGACCATGTTGTCAAATATATTGTATTATAGATTTGGGACCAGCATTGTATACATTCATAGCAAATAAGTGCGATTCTCGTTTTATATTACTCATAGGTGAATCAACTATGAAAAAGTGACACGTCGTGTCCACCTGTGTTGTCCTAACTTGGCAAACGGTTGTATCTTTCCGTTATTAAACCATTAAAGACTGATCATGGATTAACCGTTAACAGTAACTTCTAACTCTAACTTTAGAAATGATTTTATTACTCGTGGATCCCACCTTAATGAATCATCGATACGTAATCATAAAATACCTGACATTAGTAAGTTAAAACAGTTATTCTGTTAAATTATTGGTCAACTAATCATAACCATACAAATGCAGTGGAATGTATTTGCTACCATATTTCTTCGTAGTAAATATCAAGTTTCGTTCTATACATTTTGTAATCCGTGAGTGTTATTGCACGCTTTGAACAAAATATAAGAATGCATTGTCATGTTTCCACATGCACACATTTCCACCTCTTATATTATAGTGTTCCATTAAAAAGTATCAGCGCGAAAGTTGGTGTTCCACAAGTCATACTCCTGCAAACAGTACGTTCTCAGAACGCCGACGTAACGTAAGATTATTTAAATTAAAACATATTGAACAAAATGAAAAACCTTGAAAATTATAAAAGAAACCTCTCCTAAAATATTAAAACAGAGATCCGCAGAAGATAAAAACTAATCATTAAGATGCAAAATATTGGGATTTATTAGCGGTGAAATGTTAAATTGCAAAAAACAACTAAAGGAATATTTCATGTTCAACGTACATAGAGTTGTTTATTCACAAATACATGCCAATTCAAATATCAATTTAACATGTGTGTGTGTGTGTGTAATGTGTCGCGTGGTTCCAAAAACTGTTCCGATAACTGTTCCAAAAAAAATATTTCCGAACGTATGTTTATGTTTAATTACTTGGTCTATATATGCTGCTTGATTCCAAAAAGGAAAAACTTGCGTTCCTTGAGCGCGTACCAATTTAAACATTCTGCGCCATGATTCTTAAAAAACTATCTTTCGTTACTCTTAGCCCTCCGTATGACGTATGCTCAGATTTACCAATCGCTGACCTCGCGGTAACCCCAAGAATTTTAATCATCCGTACAAAAAATAACTCCGAATATATTTCCCAATGTTATTTTAAATATGAAATAAGCTCCTTATAAATTCTTAATGAAAATGTGTGAAATGTATACAGAAACAGATGTGAAGTCTACATATTCCGAATTTCGGAATCTACTTGTCTGGATATACAAAGGATGCGTAATATGTCAAATGTCTTATGACATTGAGTAATGCAGAACTTTTATATTTTCTTAATGAGTTATTGGTAATCGCACATCGATTCACAGGGGTAACACAAACGGCGACTGGTTAATGGCACACTTTTTTGGTAACAGTCGAACATGCATTTACAGGGTAATTTTTTTCTGGTTTACAGAACGAGCATGAAACAAGAGAATAAAAACAAAATGAAATAGTTCGTTAAAATGGACGCCGTAGGTCGAGTATACAATGCCTATTAACATTAAAAAGTGTTAATGACTTGGTTTGATAATAGTGATTGGCTTATTGTATGGAATTTTCCAAGAACGTTCAGGTTACTTTTTGCGGCAAAATAGAACTAATATCTTATGTTATGATAACATGATGAGCTAGATGGAAAGTATAGAATATGTACTTTTCACACATACAGACGTACCGATGAACAGAATAGGGTACTGACAGACAGGCAGACAAATAAAACTGTGGTTACATGATAAAACTTTATTTCCGAAGTTATTACAATAAGTATTTTTTCGGACGGACCGACATACGGACGCACGATTAGGGGACATGACTGATAAACAGACGTACGGAAAACATATGCCTTAATGTCTTAGTTTCTGTGATCATATCTTGTTTAGATTTTTAGCTATTCTAATTTTCAGTTTTGTTCTAGTTTAAGCAACAACCACCAGACCTTCAAACTCATATGAACACACGACAGACAGACATACGAACAAACTGACAGACATGAGGGAAGGAACGGAGAAGAAATCTTTTATCACCGCCAAATCTCCGGTAAAGCCTTTAAGGCACTAACACTCCCTCTCGTTAAACCGGTAGAGAGTAAATAACAGGTAATTGCAAAATCGTGTTGAAAATTATTATATTTGGCTAGTGACGGGGGTTGTCAACCGTTATTTTAATTACGCGAAGCCTAAATTTATGTATGTACAACACTTGGAAGTAACCTGGTTTGCTTGTGTTTATTAAAAGAAATTATAACATAACCTCTACGCATTAGCATTTTTGCAAGAATGATTTTGTTGTATGAATTAATTGTGTTTTGAATATCCAGTCTTAATGAGTATTAATGTTTCTGTGTTTGTTGCTTTTTTGTTTAAAATGATATAAATCTGTAAACAAAATTGTTTTTTTCTGATGAACATGATTTATTGTTACTTTAAATGATGACTTTGTTGTACTGACAATCATTGATTACTATCTAAGAATTGAATAAAATCAGGCAGGCCTTGAATCATGCCGGTATGAGCGTAGTTTTCTGATAGAAGTATTCATATTTTATTTTATTATATACCTGTTTAATGCATTTAACAAAATACAGGTTGTATCAATCGTTGAAATAAAAAATCCCGTATGACGCTACTCGCTGTTTCCAATTCCGTATTACCATACTAGCCGGACTACTTCGACCCATTTAATGACGTCACATTACGCGCACCGAAAATAGAAATATTTTATATTACGAAATATATTACGTAGTACATCGTGTGACGTCATTTCTGTGACGAAACACAATAGCCATCTAAACTCTATGGAATTTAAGGCCATGTCGGACGTGGTGTTTTTTAACAGTAAACTATTTGTTAAAAACATCGAACGAATTCAAAACGTATTTTGGAGTGTGTGTTTATCATGCATAAATGTATATTTCGATAGGAATACAATAAAATAATGTGGTTTAAACTAGGTTTCGATAAAGACATGGAAGATAGAAGTGGAAGTGCATATTGTTTCAATGTTTTTGTTATAAACAGCGGATTAAAGTTGTCAACTTAATTGTTATAAACATTGGATTAACGAAGGAAACATGTGTTTTCCCGGTTCGAATGTTTACACGTTAATTTACATAAACTGTATTCATACCACAGGCAGGAGTATCATAAATTTGCCCCCCCCCCCGGGACCCTACCCCACCCCCCCCGAGTTTACACCAGGGGTTCCAGATTGTTAAATGTACACCTATTATGTATGGTTTGACTTTTCAACAACGAATATTGACAAAAATACATAGTTTGAAACAATAACCCTCGTATAGGTACTATATATACACAAGGTATGAAACGCGCTGTTTGCCTATTGCTGAAAGATTGTGGAACACTGGACGTTACCTTTTTCATCGAAAACACACATGTTCCCATGCAGTTGCCGACAAAATGCAACTGGATTCGTTAAAAGACAGTAAAAGCAACGAGATTACACTACTAACCGATTTCCTGCTCGGCTTATAACTATAATATTCAATTAAATCCGACTTTCTCGCTACATGTCTGTGTTTTGCTGTCATATTTAGTCGATCGAATGCTCGGTTCTAAAACGCCATATCATTGGCCAACACAATGAGAACAACCAACCAGATGACGCGTTATAAAATTAAAATGGTGTACATGTGTAGATGAAACACCGAGTGACATATAGTGAGAAAGTCAAATTTAATTGAATATTAAAGTTATAAATCGAGCAGGAGATCGGTTAGTTGTGTAATCACGTTGCTTTTACTGTCTTTTAACGAATCCAGTTGCATTTTGTCGGCAACTGCATGGGAACATGTGTGTTTTCGGTGAAAAATCTCACGTCCAGTGTTCCACAATCTTTCAGCAATAGACATATAGAACGTTTCATACCTTGTGTATATATAATACCTATACGAGAGTTATTTTTCAAACTGTGTATTTTTGTCAATATTCGTTGTTGAAAAGTCAAACCATACACAATAGGTGTACATTTAACAATCTGGGACCCCTGGGGTAAGCTCGGGGGGGGGGAGGGGGTAGGATCCCGGGGGGGGGGGGCAGATTTATGATACTGCTGCCTGTGATTCATACGCGTCTTTAATAAACTATGGCGTACCATTTTTTGTCATTGTTTTGTCAGTTTTGTTAACGTAAAAAATACAATTGTTAACTGTTTTCGTTAGTTGTTGTACATAATAAAAGGAATATAACGCTAGTCAATTGTTCCAAGAGTTTGTATCACTCTCGTGGCTTGTGCTATTTCGCATCACACTCGAGGCTCAACCTCACGTGTGATACGTCATCACACAAGCCACGCCAGTGATACAAACTCTTGGAACAATTGACTAGCGTAATATTCCGTATGTATTGCTGGTTAAATCATGTATATACTGAGATAAAATATAGGTCATCAACACTCATGAACCATAAAGCCGTTCGTGTATACGCGCATCAACAATATCAATAATACAACTCATGTAGACTAAAGCTTATTGTGCCATTTTGTTGACCTAACTTAAATATTTAATCAATGTCTATCCGAACTCAATAAAAACAATACATGACACAATCATACTCATAATTTATGATAGGCGCGAAACTACTTTCAAGAGAGCTTACGCTCTCAAATTCATGTTTTAAAAGGTATTATAAACAGTTCATTCATCTTAAAGAAACCTATCAGCATCTCTATGAAAGACATCAATGACAAATAGATGTTGACGGTCCTATCATATTTTATATTATGTACTTACGCATCGCAACAATTTATTTGATGATTTTGAATTGGTTAAGTGTTGAAGTGTTAACTTAATATTCATTTAAATCAGACAAAGAACACTTTAACACATCGTATTTCATGGCTGTGAAAGCTATCGTGCAAGTATTTACGTCATTTGATTGTTAATAAAGGTTGTTTGCTTCTCAAAGTAAAACTGTAATAAAAGCAAACAAAAAAGAACAAAATAAAACAGTGCCGTTCTTCGTTCCTTTAAGGCCCCTAACTTACCCTTTTAGTGTTATTCAAAGACATATTCCAATCATCTGAACTTCAAAATATGTTCAAATATCGAAGGAGCCAGTTTCATACGAAAATATGAAGCAAGCATTCTAGACGTCGGATCAGAAATGTAGAATTGCAGAATAAGTCTGTATTCTATCCTGCTCTATTAAAGCAGTACCGTGTCTGTTTTCGGTCCCACTTTGCATGAATACCAAAAAGCCGAACATCGCGCTTGGATTTTTTCCTATAATAATACTTGGTTTTGTTCCTATACGTGTTGCAAGAGCTTTTTCACACAATAACATTAGTTTATTACAATATTGCATGCACGTTATATATGCTACGCCATTCAAGTTAGGATAGTAGATTATTCATGCATTAGGGTCAGTGTCAGGATGTATATATGTAATCTATACGACTTAATGCACATACAGATTAATTGAGATGAGGGGAGATAGAATAACACGGAACGAGTTTTAATACTGTCAGATGCAGTTTTGTCTCGTTAATAAAATATCTAATTGGACAACACGTGGTTCATTTTGTTTTTGTACACACTCAAGCGACAAATGTCTACTTCAAATCTATTACCAATCATCATGAGAAAAAAACAAAGGCAGAAAATCAAAATTTTGTAATTGGTTAATTCAAGTTAACAACCAGAATTACAAACATTAACAATTATTGTGACATGTTTATTCCAAGAATTGACCATAGAATTTACATAAATAAAAATGAACTTCCTGGAAGTGAGGTTTTCCAAAATACACCATAAGATAACATTTTTTACTCCTTTGTTTGTGTGCAAACGACGCAGAATTCTAGTTCAGTTAGAGCATGAGGTTTATTGCGCAGTATTTGAATTTAATATCTAGTGGAAACAAAAACATCATTAAGGATTATTACAGAGGACCGTTTGGGATACGTTCATTTAAAGTTTATAACGAAACATTAACAATACAATAACTTTTTTTCTGAAATGCTTAATACATTATAACAATGGGATATGAATCATTATCAATATTGATACACAAACGATCACTGGAATTCCACTACAGATATATATATATATGCAATAAATCGTCTGCTGATCAATAGTGATGGATAATTTGTCCTAAGTTACTTCCCTTCATTCATCTAGCTAACATTGAAGGTTTAAGTTTGCATTATTTTTAGCGATGCATCGTGTGTAAGAAATAAGGACAGAAGGTTAAATTATAAAGAACTGCAAAGAAAACGAATATTATGTTGCAAGGATGTTATAATTATGATGACTACAGATAAGTGAAATAACGCAATCTTGAATTATTGTTACTGTTGCGTTAGTTTCTTGACATTTCCTAAGATATTCAGTTGTAAGATAAGTAGAGCTTTAATTACTTGTAAGTGGTTTTCGAGTTGCCAAACAGAGAGTCAGACTGATGAAATAGGAGAGGACGTGGGACATTGTTTTATTGAATCGGGAATTATTTGTTCGCAAACGTTGGAAACTTATTAGTAAAAAATGTAAAGTGTAATACCAATCTTGTGATTTTTTAACGTTCGTATTACAGGAAAAAATAGAGATCTAAGTTTAAACATCAAAATAAAGAAGTATTGCATTCTATAGTTAACTATAATGGGATACCAAATATTTCACCACGTGGGCAACCACTCTAATCTGATCGTCTTTCTGTTTAACTCACATTGTTTTCAACACGTGCTCATTTAACAACCAATTATTGATGTAAACATCTTTTCAAACGGATTGGTTAATTAAGTGAACCGTGAGTATTGCGTGTATTTATATAATCGTTTTTGAATTAACTCTCGCTTAAGTTAAACAACGAATGTTAACATACTCCGCGTAACCGAGATGAGATGAGTTAAGTACTTACAATGCATGTTTGGAAACAAAAGTGTAACATTTTATTGCGCAGTTTAGAACGAAGTGATATAAACTATTGCACTAATTATATCAAGGTTTATTTAGAAACACGTTAGCCACATTATCTTTTAGATTAAAAAAGGACCAACTGACGCAAGTTCTAGATACACAATTATACGATTATCACAGCAAGAATACAATTTTCTTGTTATTGCCCAATGTATAAATGATAGCAAACAAATCAAGATCCGTGAATTGATTCATTAAAGACAACCATAACGTGAAATACAGTAGTTTTTTTGTCAATTTGCAGAAAACGGATTTCTTAGGGTAATACAACGGAGTATGTGATTTGTGTTGGAGTTTACACGGATAGTTGTATCAATGGAATTAATGATCGTCTGAGTTCTGGAGCATAGTTATGGGGAATAAGCCTTCAAGAAATTTGTGTAGACTCAGTAGGGAGTGTAAAGGCCGCGATGATGTCGTAAAAGACGTCCGCGCGCTCGTTCATGATGACGACGTTGACGTCATAGTCATTTGCGGAGCACCTATGATCGGGAAGTCCATGGTTTTAATAAAGGCATTTTTAGAAGAACAAGAACACCTTGATTCAGATAACGTGTTTCTTTATCACAATTTTGACGACTGCAAAGAGGACGATGTACATAGAGCAGAAGAGTCCTGGTCATTAAAGATTAACCGATTTGCTAAAGGTGAAGCAAGTGACAACAAAGTTAAGTATAAAATATTGCTCGATAGGCTTATTTCAAGCTATGAAAATCAAGTATATCTATATCTAGACAACGTCGACATGCTGAAGAAATGGGATAAACTAGCGGAGTTGTTAGAGCTGGTAAAGGATTCCGTAGCAACACACGATACTCTCAAAGTGATTTTCTCAACGTCAACACAAGTTCCAGAAATAACGAACGGACTAGTTGTTGTCAAAGTTCCGGTATTACCAATAGAACATATCAGTTCGCTTATAACCAATGTGTGTGTCTCCAAACAAGTAACGTAGATGAATCTCAGAAACTGTACATTCCACTAATAGGAACATTATGTGACGGAATACCTTACATTGCGACAACAGCAGGTATGGATTGAGTTGTTGTAGGCAATAAGTATGGATTATTTTCATTTTACATGCTTTGCCCAGTGTTTTCGAAGTAAAATCTTAATTATCCACCGCCTATGGGAGAAATTTTTAACTGAACATTAAGAAAATATTTATATCGGGGAAGGTTGTGCTTATTTCACAATTTATCATCTGCAATATCCTCGAATGGTGGTATTTTAATGGATGAGGAAGAAATTCCCGATTATCGCTTTTCCCAACACATTCCATACATTCTAAAACTGACTTATCCCAATTATGAAAAAGTGATTGTTTAATTAAATGTGTAGGAAGCTGCTTTGTTAAGGGTTTTTGAGCGTAACACAAAAATGACATTCCCAAACAAGACAGAGGTGGGAAAGACTTTGTTCACTGCACACTGTGTGTGAGCCATGCTTCTTTGCATTCAAACATTCGTAATTCGATATGGGTCCTGTATCTTTTCTCTAAACGCCTCCTTTATTAAGATTCGACTGCGAGTAAATGAATGACTTCTAATGACAAGCTGTCTACAATGCCAAAAAAAAGTAGTTTTACGCTACACGCCCCCAGTTGGTTTCAGAATCTCGCCTACAAAAAATAACTTATTCGCTGAAAGGTTTACTAATCTATTTACTCTTATCTATATCATGTGTATATCGATTTTTCATTGACATTTTATTAATACAGAATTAAGTTGAATCTCAGTTGAATAAAGACCAACACGAAGATCAGACTGTACATACGAGTATGAGAAGAGTGAAAAGACTCAATTTCATTATATTGTGGAATGTTAGGAAATTAATACAGAATTACTTTTGTCAATAATAATGTTTTGTTGATTATACCATGGTCAGGCGTACAGATGCGTAGAAATAAATCATGAGTCTAAAACAGAATATAATATACTTGTTAGACTAAGTTGATCAGGCACGGTTAGTATGAAACAATTTGATAAGGCGCTTTTAGCACGTATATTTCATCGTTTCACTGTTCAATTTCTCAGAATTTTAAAATATAAAGAAAACATTCGGCTCCGCCCCTAGATATTGCACAATAACTCATACTTGATTTCCTTCTTTGCCTATATAAAACTGTAAATGATAGAATAATAGACAAAAATAAACAATATGATACAATATAAAAATATAAAAAATTAACATCGTCGTGTACAATTTTAAAAGTAGTAGTAACTTCAGTATCGAATAAACGATGGCCTCGCTCCAGTCTATGTATCTCTCTTTTGCATCGTAACAATCCTCTTCAAACAGCGTGTGATTGATCACTTCACTGTGTGGAGGTCAACAATCTGCACACAAGCAATTCAAGCTCTTGACATTTATCATACTTTGCGTTGTTTCATGCATTTGGCTTGCAACACTTACTCTGGAGAATGTCAAGGATATAACAAAATCCTTGCATGTATAATGTTTGTGTGGTTGCATCAAGTACAGCAATGTGATGTGTTCTGTTTTGTGCATGATAAGATAGCGATGATACTTTGATTTTTTTTCTTAAGATGTTAATATATTTTGCTGAAAATGTTTGAAATTATTTTTAATATTAAGTTGTCAACAGTTGCAGCTGTAAATTTATTTTCTTAAAAGTCGTAGTATTCAGAAGTTCACTTATCAACTGTTCTCTATGGTTGTAAACAATCTGTTATTTGTGTTAATTGTAAATGAGCATTTGTAAGTTTCATAGTAAGCACATAAACGCGTATTACATAAATAAAAACCCGATTTGTGCATTAAAATTGATATATTATGTAAACAAGTAATACCAAATTACTATAAAACTGGGGACCATCAACACATTAGAATTGGTCAGATTTGCATAGTGAAGAAACATTCCACAACTGCCAAAACTGTATCTAACGTTTTGAAATAAAACAGACTACGTTTTTCAGGAAGCATCTTATCAGAAAACCAAGGTTTGATATTGCCATCTGAGCTTCTCGAGTTAATGATAGCTCAAAGGCTGGAAGTTCTCAGTCCGACCAACTATCCGACGTCGAACAGATTTGGTATGTACTCACAAGTCATCCGCGATTTGCGGAAAAACTTAACTTTCGTTATTCTACTTTTCAATTTTCTAATATTAAGTTAAAGTGAAAGTTTTAAGATAAAACGCGTCCCATTGTTCGTTTACATTGATTTGCTGGTGACCAAGACCAACAAATTTCGTGTTTCATTATATCGGTCGTAAAAAGATATGGTTCATTTGACGGAAAAATGTGTAGTCGGATAATTTGCAGACGTATAGCGCGATTTTACTTTGCATTTTCTATTCATAAGTTCCTATAAGTAACATTTTGTGCCCACTTTTCCGTGTCGTTCCGCGTACATTTAAAGGCATGAGTAAGAACTTTGGGATACCACGCGCTTTAATGACGTTTTCTTTACGATTGGCTCTAATTATATTAAATGTTACTGAATGACGAAATCATGTCCAAGAATATGTACATTTGGCTCAATAAAGTCAGCAAACAGCACGTGACACGATAAACATTCACATGTAGTGTTCTTTTTTAATTTTAGATATAATGCACAGAACATATGAATACACTAAACATTCTTAATTATATGTGTCAAAGTGTATTTGCAACAGCGGGTTGTTATTGCTGCCTTCAGTGTGTGTATTTAAGATCATAGACAATATTCATAAAAGTAAACATAGCTCATTACTTGTTCCACGTACAAATGTAAAGCTTACTTGAAAAGCCGCATGTTAAATGCCACTGGCTAGTATCACAAACCTGTATAATTCGTATGATTTTCATTACAGTTGCTTTGACCGGCCCAATCAGCGAAAGTTCCCTAAATATCGAGGTCAGAGACTTCTTGTCTAATTTAGCACAAAAATTAAGGTCCACTTTTACGGAAGATGAAGCTGTACAATGTAATGATGATACACGCGGTAAGTAAAGCAACACATTTTCGGTTATACCACTAGTTTTGATTTTATGTAAATGATACAATTTACCAAATGTCAAATGACGATAACCATTTAAAATTCAGTGGAAACGAATTCCCTAATTCTAAATGTTCTTCTGCTCATTTTGTATATGTGCATGCACCTATGAATAAAACATGCATTAAACAAGTTTCGCAACTGATGGTGTAGATTTTATATGATTTTATGTAACATTAACAGTTGACTATGAGCAGTTCTTGTATTGAGGCATTTGAAAAACACTTCATACACAGGACGAATTAATTGATTTAAAATTGGTTTCGCTGGTTTTGCTCAACATGGTCATATCGTACGAGTATTTACTGAAGGTGTTGGATCTCAGATTCAGCCTATTTGTGTTCCAGATACCGCTGCTATGGTCAAGAATTCTAAACTCCGCCCGCTGTTGATATGTTGCATTCTCGCCAAGGACAAAAAGCTTTGCTTACCCACGGTCTTCAAAGAATGCAAACTTGTTGTAGACAAAAATTTGGCGCAAGGTAAAACGAGTTTTACTTTTTTTCTGTCTCTCTGCCATACATACTGTCTACATTTACTAGTATAGTTTATGTTATTTTCAGGAACTTAATGAGTTCTCTCTCTTTATAAATAATAATTGTTACGTTGTTTTATTAATGAGTGATTCAAAATACGTGGTGGGCTCATTATAACAGCGCCGACGTGTTCAATGGTAAAATCATTGTTTAAATATCTATCAGTAATAGTTGAGTGCTTACCACTCTTGATGTTTAACAAATAATAAATAAGAATTGATGGGTTTTATAAATGAACTATTAGAATTAAGAGCACATGCTTTCATAACTTAAGTTTTGTTGAGCAGTCCTCTGATCGCAAAGATATTCACTATTTAGAATGTTTATCAATATTAACGTTTAAGTAGGTGTGTGTAACGATGCCCAAACGTACCTTTAGGTTGTTTTATTAATTGGCTTTTTATGCAAAACAGCGCCTTAAAGGTGGTCTTCAATAAACACATTCCTAGAGTGTATGTGCCAATTAACTGCAAGTACATGAATTATTATTTTTCTTAAAAAGTCATCCGTTTCAAACAAACAAGAATGTGTTACAGAAAACCACGGAGAAACGCTGAAGACGTTAAAACGTTGGAAGATTGCAGACTGAATTTAACCCAGAGAGAATCTTACAAGATTAATTTTGACAATCAAAGACAGGCAACTGGAAAACCCAAAAGAAGTTGAGAAAATAATCAAGAGTCTATGGACAAACAGCAAAGAGAGGTTATTATACTATCCCCAATATTCAACGTTTACTTAATTATGCCTATGGGGAAATGGCGTCTAACTGTGCCTATATAGTTTTAATTGTTCATGGCTCAATACATGACCTCGTGAGATCATTAAAGAGATATCAACAATTATGGAACAGTAAATCATTATTCCAAAACATTCAAACGATCTACAGCTAAAAAAAAGTTTCATTGATATATTTAAGATTCTTAAAGATGATAATGATGATGAAAATACAGGCCAGCAAAAGAAAACATTTTTTTCTCGGAAAAGTTTAATTGATCATTCGATGATATTTATAGATTATGTATTTTATAATTACAACCACGCTGTATAAAACTGTACAGTTAACATGTCTTTTTCAACTAGGGCATCAGTTATTGTTGTCATTTTTGTAATATGTATTGCAGAACCAGAGGAAAACTTTGATTCGTTCGGAAGTAAATCCTCGAGGAATTGGTAAATGTTCTAATTACAATTATTATTATTTAAATCTGTAATTTATATAATTCCACTTAAACCGCAATTTGCAGAGATATATGTAAAGGCCAGGTCGTTCATTATTGTATTGTAAATGTGATGCATTACTTTAAATGAAAGTAAAACTGAAACTTTCGAGCAAAAATAATTTAAATCAGAAAAACATACATCCGTAGCTCATAATGTTCACGTGGTCACAGTCTTATGATGCTCATCTTTTGAAAAAAATAAAAAAATGCACTGCAAACCATCTTCTGTATCATGTACTGTTCTTGTGAGAACTAAGTGTACAACAATTCTTAGACAAGAATAAGTTAATTTGTTATTATAAGCGTCAAATAGTGTTCAGGGTACATACTCAATTTGTATATATGTAGCCACACGACATTCGAATGCATTTAGAAATAAGTTGGATTGCATTTGGTAAAATACCTTTGATATGTCAGTTGTTGAACGTTATATATTTATATTAACATAACATGTACTTTTAGGGCTTAGACTGCAACTTCTTTGGAATCCCAGACGTACAAACGCCAGACGGAAAACCCGAGCCCACCGTAGCATACGGTGGTAGTGGCTCTGGACTAGAATTCGTTCAACTTCGGAAAGATGCATTCAGAAAAGAGTTTTTCGGGAACGATACTTCCTCATTAGGAAGTTTAAATTACGACCAATTCAGTTATGCTAACAAAGACCTATCGGAAAATCATATCATTATGAAATCAGACGATATCGTTAGTCAGAAAGATTTGTTAAGCAATGGTCCTCATGCATTAGATGTAGATCCGGATTACAAAGGTAATGAAACACTGGAAAGTATACATTCTGAATCTTATACCTGTAAAAAAGAAACTGTGGCACTATACGATCACACGATATCATAAAATACTTCTACTGAACGATAACAAAACACACCAAAGGTCAGAGGTGAACAAATGCCTTTGCAATCCAGCGGCCCTAATGGCATTATGTATGTAAACAACGCAGCAGAAGAAATAAAATTACATCCACAGATTTCAGAGGAGGACAGCGGGATTGAGCACGGTAGTGACGTTCATATGAGGCGGACAACTGATTAATGACAAACACGTTTATAAGGCTTGCTAGCTGTTGCGAATTCACTTGGCGCGTACGTTTACAAGGCAGCATGTTAATTTGCACCATACGTTCTCTTATATGTTGTTTTTTAAATTGCGAATGCATAACGTACATTTAAACTTTAAGTAAGACGAAAGTAAAGTAAGTATGGTGAAAAGACGGGTTAAACTTGTTTGACGTTGTCCAAGTGTAGTAACAGGTTTATAGACAAAGAGAAAACCCCCATCTCCCCGATAAACATCAGACTTGCCGGCAGTTGCCACGTATTAAATACTTATAATAGTTATTATTTTACTCATTCAATTATGCAGGGCTTTCGTTTATTGTCCTATACAATTACTCACAGCGATATAATTCTGCAGAATCTCAATACCATAAACATTAATACTCATTTAAGTTGTGTATGTTAGAAATAGTTGTGTGTCAAAGTGTATTTTTTAAAAGTTAGAACCACATTTAATGTAATGTACTTAACCAAATGTGAATGTTTTACAACCACATGTAAATGTAATTACGATGAATGCATTAGTAAACTGATTACAATTACGTTTTGTTGGAAACGTAA